>NC_054371.1:193651990-193951990 GCF_017654675.1 Xenopus laevis
ACCTGTAGTCAGCAGCACTGCTCCCCCGGCTGAGGCAACTGAAGGCGGCGCGCACCTCAGGAGGAAAACAATCGCCTCTAAACTGACCTTTCCAAGATCCCCGTCCCTCCAGGATACGCCCACCAACACCTGCACAGTCGCCCCTGAGATTCTTCTTCTCCGTGTGGCGGCGTCATATACACCCCTGTGAGTTCACTCTCCCAGTTTCCCGGTCACTTTCACCTGAGCCCTGGGCGGAGCCACTCCATGTACAAAGGGGGTGCGAATAAAGAAAGAGGGAGATTGTAACCGGCCGCGGGGGCAGGATTGAATATGATCCCCGTCTTAACCTATAACAGGTGCAACTGGGAGTTCAACCAACTGGTGACGGATGGGTTAACGCTGGAAAAGACTTTCCGGAAAAGACATTATAGCGCTTTTTCCTACAACATTTTAATTTCCATCCAGATATATAAATATCCTCGTCTCATGTTATTTATAATGTTAATATCTCTGGCCTCATGGGAGTCTTACAGCTACACACTATTCCCTCGGCTTCTCCCCGGCACCTTCATCACAATAAAGTGACTAACTGCAGCGCGACTTAAAGGGGTGATTCACCTTTAAGGTAACTTTTATTCTGTTATAGAACGGCCAATTCGGAGCAACTTTTCAATTGGTTTTCATTATTTATTTTTTAAAGTTTTATAGATATTCGTCTTTTTCTTCTGATTTTTGGCAGCTTTCAAATGTCGCTGACTCCCTTCTAAAAAAACCCCCAAATGCTCTGTAAGGCTACAAATGTTTTGTTATTGTTACTTTTTTATTACTGAACCATCTATTCAGGCCTCTCCTACTCATGTTCCAGTCTCTTATTCAGATCAATGCATGGTTGCTAGGGTAATTCGGACCCTAGTTACCAGATTGCTTAAGATGCAACTTGAAGAGCTGCTGAATAAAATGCTAAATAATTCAAAAACCTTCAATAATAAAAAATGAAAACCAATTGCAAATTGTATCTGAATATGACTCTCTACATAATACTGACAGTTATCTCAAAGGTGAACAATCCCTTTAACCCTAAGCAGAGCGAATTCGCTGCTTTAAAACAGCTGCCCCCCCAACCCTTTCCTACTCCCCAAATATCAATAAGGAGATGCGACATTTCCTTCTTTTATTTTTTATTTCAGGAGGTGCCCCTATACCTAAGCAAAATAAAACATAAGAGCAACCCATATACAGAAATATAGAGATATACACGCAAACTATATGCTGTATGGGATACATATGTACATATGAATATTATTTGGATCAAAATAAATAAATAAAAAAGATCACAACAACCCTAATCGTGAGCTCTTTAGTTTGGAGGCTGCTTGTATTTATATTACATTATGTTCTGCATTAAGGTATAAATACATAATATAATTTATATAATAGGGACTATTTTGCATGAATAATAGAGAATTCAGGAAATTTCGGTAACACAATCCCTTTGCTTGTTTGGCGGAGAGAATTGCGCGTTAAAACCAAAACAATAACCGACCCCATTCGGCTGATATTTGGAGTAGAAGCGCCACAGACAGGACTGGACTTTCTGAACATTGATCTGATTATTCTGTGCGTAAATATGGAGCGACAGGAATCTGTGGATACGAAATACCCTCGCAATAACGCAGCCAATTTATTATTGTTATCCTAAGGACTCTCGGTATTTGTATATTATATGTATTGTGTATTTTAAAAGGAAAATAAAAATATATAACAAATGAAATCCACGTTGGAAGCAAAATAAAAAAAATGGAATTCTAGAAATATGTAATATTAGTCGTAATAATAATAATAGAAATCAGACTAATTTTAGGAGTGTGTTTATCTAAGAGAGGTGACTTCTTACCTCGTTGAGGTTCTACAGGGCCCCTGGCTTATCCAGGCTCCATCCAATAGAGAGTATGTTGCAGTTTTTGGCACAGGGTGAGTGTTGCTCTTGGACTCAGTTACTGCATATTATTCACCGATATTTTTGCCTTTACATTTCACATGGTAATGCGGTAAGTGTGTGAAGAAAAGAGAGAGAGTGGGAAATAAAGCCCTGAATTTTGTTGCTGTTATGTAGCAATCGCAAGTTAAATAATAGATGAGTGTGTTATTAATAAGTCTTTGTCGGGGGGATTAAGCTTTTCTGTCTGGGGAGAAGAGGAGAAGGAAAAGATGTGTCAGGATTTGGGATGCGAATAGGCTCAAAGCCCTGGATGCTATTGCCTTTATTTTCTCTTAAACACCCAATTTCCCATAAAGACCCCCCTATGCCAAAGCGTGACTGCCCCTGCTTCACATTGTGCCCCCTGCAGCCGTGTCACTCGCAAACTTTCCGAAAATCGCATCCAGCCAAATGAGGACGCAGGAAAGGCGCTTCATCCAAGTCTCCCTGAAATGCGTCTCACATCTCTCCGCAAACAATCTGCTTCTGAGGACGTGGGAGCCTGGGGATGCTTCACATTTCTCCTATTCACAGTGGCAGCGGTGCAGCCTTTGAAAGGGGGTCCTGTCACTCAGTTAGAGGGGCATTACTTGAATTGCCTGTCAAGCGGCCAAAGGGCAGCCCAGCTCAGACTGGCTCACCCAGGCGCACAGGCGCAGTCCCTCATAGGCTGAGAATAAGAAGAGGTCAGACACTCATTTTCTCTGTGAGTCTCCTAAACGCTCCAGTTATTTACAGGCTGCCTCCCTGGACTTTTATGTCACTGCAGGTTACTCACTGGTACCCCTACATTCCACTGTATCCCCCATCCGATGTAGGGGAGCAAAAGTGGAATATGAATAGGATTATTAAATGTATTATTCATAATAAGACTGATACAGCCTAGAAACTTTTGTCAGCGGCACAATACACCGACACCGGTAAATTGGTACAATCACCAGAAATATAACTGTAAACATGTGAGTGAAGTTACTCGTCTGACCTGTGGCTCTGTAACCGTTATGTAAGACTGTATTTACATTTATACCAAATTATACAATGCGTCTTTAGTCATGTACAGGGATTGACAATTAAAATTACAGGGAATGATAAATACAATCAAAGTTACAGGGAGTGACAATTACTACATGTAAGTAAAGTTACAGGTAGTGACAATAACTACATTTAAGTAAAGATATAGGGAGTGACAATGACATTATGTAAGTAAAGTTACATGAAGTGACAATAACTACATGTAAGTCAAGTTACAGGAAGTGACAATACCTATGTGTAAGTAAAGTTACAGGGAGTGACAATAAATACATGTAGGTAAAGTTACAGGGAGTGACATTAACTACATGTAAGTAAAGTTACAGGGAGTGACAATAAATACATGTAAGTAAAGTTACAGGGGGAGACAACTACATATACGTAAAGTTACAGGGAGTGACAATGATAACATGTAAGTATGTCTATAATATATAATAATAACATGTTAGTACCTAAACTCCCATGTAGCTTTACTTACATGTAGTTATTACATGTTGTAATGTAGTTATTATCACTCCCTGTAACTTTACTTTAATTTAGTTATTGTCACTTCATGTAACTTTACTTACATAATGTCATTGTCACTTACTGTAACTTTACTTACATATTGTTGTTGTCACTCCCTGTAACGTCACTTAATATTATTGTTGTCAATCCCTGTAGCTTTAAAGTACAGGCAGTGACAATAACTACATCTAAGTAAAGTTACAGGGAGTGACAATAACAGTATGTAATTAAGGTAGTAAGTAAAGTTACAGGGAGTGACGATAACAATATGTAAGTAAAGTTACAGAGCGTGACAATAACAATAAGTAAGTAAAGATACAGGAAGTAACAATAACAGTATGTAAGTAAAGTTACAGGGAGTGACAGTGACATTATGCAAGTAAAGTTACAGGAAGTGACAATGACAGTATGTAAGTAAAGATACAAAGAGTGACAATGACATGTAGTAAGTAAAGTTACAGGAAGTGACAATGGCAGTATGTAAGTAAAGTTACAAGGAGTGACAATTACAGTATGTAAGTAAAGTTACAGGGAGTGACTGGCGGTATGTAAGTAAAGTTACAAGGGGTGATAATGACAGTATGTAAGTAAAGTTACAGGGAGTGACAATGACATGTAATAAGTAAAGTTACAGGGAGTGACAATGACAGTATGTAAGTAAAGTTACAAGGAGTGACAATGACAGTATGTAAGCACAGTTACAAGGAGTGACAATGACAGTATGTAAGTAAAGTTACAAGGAGTCACAATGACAGTATGTAAGTAAAGTTACAAGGAGTGACAATGACAGTATGTAAGTAAAGTTACAAGGAGTCACAATGACAGTATGTAAGTACAGTTACAAGGAGTGACAATGACAGTATGTAAGTAAAATTACAGGGAGTGACAATGACAGTATGTAAGTAAAGTTACAAGGAGTGACAATGACATTATGTAAGTAAAGTTACAGGGAGTGACAATGACAGTATGTAAGTAAAGTTACAAGGAGTGACAATGACAGTATGTAAGTAAAGTTACAAGGAGTGACAATGACATTATGTAAGTAAAGTTACAGGGAGTGACAATGACAGTATATAAGTAAAGTTAAAGGGAGTGACAATGACAGTATGTAAGTAAAGTTACAGGGAGTGACAATGACAGTATGTAAGTTAAGTTACAATGATATCATGTAGTAAGTTAAGTGACTATGACTGGCCATGTGATCCTCCTGAAGTAAAATGACAATGTAAACTGATAAATAACAGGAATAGTAAAGCAGATGGGAAGTGAGTGACCTAGTCTGTAGGTAAAGTACAATAAGCGCAATGTTTTGTATGGATTGGGGTCAAACTCAAACTGTTCTGTCCCCTTGTGAACGTTCCTATATCAGCCTATGATGAATGAAAACCCCAATATTCTCTTAAAAATAGTTGGCCATTTATACCACAAAAATGACAGTTGATAGCAGTGCAGATCTGCAGTTTAAGGACAGAGTAGCAGCGTCAAACTTGTAAGCGCCCCCATGCTACTGCAGTAGTGTTGTTATTCCTGGGGGGGGGGAAATGATCAAAGATGCCCAATAGAGTCTGCAGGGAGGGCTATACAACTAATAAGTGATACATGCAATAACACAGAGAGATGTTTGTCGTGAATTGAGAGCCTTCCTGCTCTAGCGGATGATTTGCCATTGAATTTAATCGCTCCCTTACTTATGTCTGTGACACAGCGAAAACTACACACTCATTGCCCTGATTAGTGTTTACTCTAGAAATGATAGGGATGCCACTGGCAGCTCCTCTGTTGCTGTTCATTACAACTGATCCCAGAATCCTCAGCAAACTTGCCTGCTGGGGGATACCAGGGTTTGTAGTTGACATTTCAGGTACAGAGCAGGTCTGTCCAGGCTCAAGGCAAGAGCTGTGCCCCAGTTCACCGTGTGGGATCCTACAATTCAGGGCCTCGTTGGGAGAAAGCAGGAGAATTATTTGGGAGGAAATTTGGGGTCAGTTAAGGTCTAAGTGTAACATCTGCAACGCATTGAGGCAGTCAGTGCAGCACAAATGCCTTTCCCTCTACTCACATTTAAGGCTCAGGAATGAAGCAACTTCTCCTCTCCATCCCTTTATCCTGCCCCAAACTCTCAGGTCAAGCAATAATTGGCCCATAATATTATTCTGTTTACTCAGCAGTAAAATTGCAATAATGTTGATTTAAAACAAATAAAGGAAACCTGCACCCTCTGGGTTATAAACAGCATTGTACCAGTCTCCAGTGTCACAAATACACTCAGAAAAAAATAAGTTACTGCTTAATTATAATATCTTTTCGACCACCCCCCATAAACGATGCAGCTTTCAGATCAACCCTTCTAAATGGCTTTATTCAATGAATGGTTCCCTTGAAATGCCAAAGCCATTAGAAGCACGCTGTACATAAGGATGCCACTTTATATCTACATATTTCTTGTACAACGAGGAAAGCATTCATAAAATACAGCCTGGCACAGTGTGCTTAAAGGAAGCAGATGTTACATTTTCACTATCATTTCTGACTGTGTACAATGTGTACAATTGGACAGCATCCAGAACGCCTCTTCCACATTTCCTAAATGACTGCTGGATGCAGAGAAAGAAAAATATCAATAAACTTAACATCTGGCCTCTTCCCTATAGTACAGGCAATCGGAGGATTTTGCAGGAAGGAGAGAACAAGCAGTATTATTATTATAAATAATAATAATACTAATACTGCTTAAAATTAATAATAATAATGATAATAATAATGATAATAATAATAATAATAATAATAATAATAATGATAATAATTTATATTAGATTTCTGTGCTATGCCTTCTTGTTTCCCTCCATTTCTCTAATTAGCTCATATTTTAAATTGTGCTGGGATGGAATGGCCATTGCATTGGACCTCCCTTGGGCAGATTGATGAATTCAATGCAGAGACTAATATAGTAGAAAGCAGAGTACACAGGACGATGCATTGACTAGGAAGGGGTTAAGTGAATGAATATGGCGAAGAGTGTAAAGTCGGGGATGTTATTTATTGTGTATACAGGACCATTTAAAGGAATGTTCTATTTTATAGTCAAAGTTACCCAGAAGATTCTGCTTAAACTCCCCTCGTTTTTCTCAAGTCCAACTTCAAAGTAATGGCAATGTTTGAGTGAATGATTGTAAGTCTGGACTCTGGCGGTCACTAGTGACCTTTGCAGGAATGCGTGTATTTATATTCAATGCTCTACGTGGATATTATCTACAACCAGCCTGACAGATCATCCCAGTTCCATTGGAAATGTTACCCTTTTGCCGAGAGGCCGCAGAGAGGGGGAAAAAAAGGAACATCAATTTTCTGCAAGTATGAAAAATAGGTCACCAATAAAATTGGTCCCAGCGTGGTGTGTAATTGCAACAAAATGCTGCTGAGCAGAATCAAGGAGCTGCCTGGCTGCGGTCACACAGTCGCAAAGCATCTGGTGTGTATTAGAGAATGGGCTCTATTGGCTCTATTGCTGCGAGCTCCAGGGCTCAGCGCTCAGGCCTGCTGCAGGCTTCCCATATGTTACGCTGTGGAGACGTGTGAGTGGGCAGGACATATTATACTAGCGCTAGTTGGGCAGGACACATTATACTAGCGCTAGTTGCACCGCACACAGACACGCGTACCTGGCTGGGTAGGAATGGTATCGGCCTAAATGTGCCACCCCCATCCAGGGCTCACCAGTGGCACATCTCTGCCGGACCGGCCTGACGTCACTGGAAGGAAAAAACTAAGATTTCTCATCTGTTTCTCATCACTTCCAAAGTGTCGCCCTCTCACTGCGCCTGCAAAGGGGGAGTCTCTGACCGGCTATTTATTATATGCTCTCGGGTTGCAGCGTTATGTCACTCTGTATTTAGGCTTCAAACGTTCGTTTATGCATCCACAATTACTTGCTATTGCTTTTTATTTGTTTCATTGAGGAGGAGGCATATGAAAGCAAAGGAGGACAGAGGGTAATGAAGAGAGGAATGTACTTGCTGGGTGACTGTAGAGAGGAGGTGAGAGAGACACAATGATAATAAGAGCACATGCTAAATATGGGACAGTGTCTGAGAGACAGAGAGAAAATGGAAGGAGCAGAGAGACAGAAGGTAGAAGGGAAGGACAAAGGATGGAAGTGCACAGAAGGTCTACATGGAGAGAGACAGACAGAGAGACAGAGAGAGAGACAGAGAGAGACAGACAGACAGAGAGAGAGACAGAGAGAGACAGAGAGAGAGAGGGACAGAGAGACAGAGAGAAAGTGTGTGTTTGTGAGAGAGACAGAGAGAGAGGTTGAAAGGACAGAAAGAGACGGTGTGTGTGAGTGAGTGTGAATGAGTGAGTGAACGAGTGAGTGGGTGAGTGAAAGAGGGAGTGTGTAAAAGGGAGAATAAAAAGGGGGCACATAAGAAATAAGAGGGAGTGTGAGAAAGAGCCAAATACACAGGAGATCAAAAACTTCACCCAAGAATATTTTCAGTACATGTCGGTTAGGACCCCCAGCAGTCACAGGTTCTGTTTCTCCTTGGAGACTGTCTCAGAGAGTGTGTGTGTGTGTGTGTGAGACAGAGATCCTGAACATACAGTGGCACATATTCCAGTATATATTTAAAAGTCATCTGTCCATATAAACACCCGGGATACTCTTTTATCCGCCATATATTTGTAATTATTTTCTGTATTGTGTGTTTGACAGAATGTGTGTGTGTGTGTTAGAGAGAGAGAATATCTCTACTAAGGAGTGATAGAGAGTGCAGGGGCCACAGCAGAGGAGAATATATACTTGTGTGTGTGTGTGTGTGTCAGACATTGTGTGTGTGTATGTGTGTGTGTGTATGAGTGTGTGTGTGTGTGTGTCAGACATTGTGTGTGTGTATGTGTGTGTGTGTATGAGTGTGTGTGTGTGTGTGTGTGTGTGAGAGAGAGAGTGTGTGTGTGTGTGTGAGAGTGTGTGTGTAAGTATGTGTGTGTGTGTGTGTGAGAGAGAGTGTGTGTGTGTGTGTGTGTGAGAGTGTGTGTGTAAGTGTGTGTGTGTGAGTGTGTGTGTGTGTGTGTATGAGTGTGTGTGTGTGTGTGTGTGTGTGTGGGACAAACAGTGTGTGTGTGTGTGTCGGGGGATACTATAGACATACTGAGCGCTACGTGTGCATTACTGATCTATAGTAAAAAGAAGGAATAGAAAGGAGAGCCAGTCTTACTTTAGCTTGTGTGCTTGGCCTGTGTGTCGGGTCCTTCCCTGGGGTCGCTGGGGAGAGCTGTGCGCTGGGGTAGGAGCAGGGGCAGTGCCCACAGTTCAGATTGAGACATATCTGCTTCCCTGCTATAAAGGGATCATTTCATGTGGGAGGTTGGACACAAAGTTTGGGCTCGTGACTGGCATTCCTGAGAGACCTGCATATGTTAAAGCAACAAAGGAGCTGGGAGAGGGGAAAACTTGCAAAGAAGTTACTAAGTGACAAACATCTGTCAACACTGAGTAATGAGCGCGGGATTCCCTGTTAGACGCAAGTGTCTCTCTCTGCAGTCACACACAGCGCGGAACTGGTCGCACCTGCGATATCACGCGCACGCTTTCTCCCTTTTTACTCTGACGAATGAATTACACGATATGGGAAATATTATATGAGGGGGTCCCTTCAGTGGTTGTTGCGCTACAACTTCCAGAAGCCCCTTAAGGGACTGTCAGGGTTAGCGCTGAAATGGTTGGGTATAAAATCAACCTGGACTAAGTTCTATGGGAGAACTTGGTGGTATCTTAAACACCCACCCATTGTCCTTATCCCCAGCAGCAGCAGCAGCTTCATACAGTTGCCACCCCAGCTCCCCGCACACAGACAGCTGCAGCTCTCGGAACAGACAAAAGGAGAGGAGGCCTAGCGCTGAGCTGGATATCTCTGTTAGTTGTCAGCCTAGGTCCATGGGCAGGGAATGTTAATGAGGCTTTGCAGATCTGCAAGGAGAAGACTGCATCTCTCTCTCTATTTTACCCTCCCCCACTGCCCCTCACTCACAATCACACTGCCTCCTTTTTGGAGAACAGGGGGGGGGAGATCAATATCTGACCCTACAGTTTAGCCAGCGCTCTATTTATCTGACCCAGCAGTGATATTATCAACCTTAAACGTTATATCCAGTCAATGTCTTCCTAAATCAGCACAAAGAGGAGCCCAGGGTCAGCCCAGACCGCTAGGCCGGGTTTAAGGGCCCCCACAGCCTTTCTAGCGCTTTCTGTTGCTCCCACCCCAGTGCTTTGCGCCTGACGGCTGCGCGTGCAGACAAGGAGATGTATATACACTATTATACACTATTATCCAGCTATCATTGAGATTACTAACAGTGATTCTGCTGTCAGCTTAGTGACAAAGGCTGTGAAATATCCCCCCCTATCATATCGACATTTCCACAAAGCCCTGAGCAGAAAAGCATGTTCGCTAGGAGCACACCGAGCGTTATTTATTAGTCCCTGGGATAAGGTTTGCATAAATAATAACGTGGTTTTATTGTTTATTGAAATCAAAGGGGAGATAAGGCAGCAGCTTGTTTATTATCTGAGCGCAGTCACAATGCAGCTCTGCTACAGATCCATTCCCACACCCAGTCTTTGGAGGGGTCCTGCTTAACCAAAGAGGGGGGTTCTAAGAATTTTTTCTAATATATATTCATTAAAACGTCAACGTTAAATCTAACTGCTATTGAAAACAATATTTGCATGGCTGCTATTCTGTGCACTTCTGGTTCTGACTCATGAAGCAATGGAGTTGCTTTGCTTTTTGCGACTGTTACCTAAGAACACATGAGATTTGTGCAGAGTTGTTAACCCCTTGCAGTCTGGGGTTGGGAGGAAAGAGGAGTGAAGGAGGGACTTACCTTGATGGCAAGGAAAGGGTTAACAGGGAACTAAGTATTGCACAAGGAGAGAGGGGGAAAAAAAGTTGGGAAAATGGATTCTCTGACAAGCAGGGATAATAAATGAGTGGGGCTTTCAGATAGATATCTCAGACGTGAAATTGCACCCAGCTGGTTGTGTAAGCAAACAAATAGTTTCGTGTAAGGGACCCTGGACTTGTGACTTGATGAATAGAACACGACAGAGGTAAATGGCTCTTTAACTCATTTAGGAATAAAACTGTTTGGCTTCTTAAATGAAAGAGCCGGCGAAGCCAAGCACCAGGGCAGGGAGTTTAACAACAGATTTTAGTGGTTTGTACTTGGCTTTGTGATCCTTTCTCTCCCCACTTGCTTCCCAATCTTCACCAGACAGGTTCCATGGGTTTAGCTGAATGATAAGGGATGATCTGGGGCTTCACAAGCAAATATGAGAGTGACTGGGAAAAATACCCTGTGTGGGAAGCCATAATTCATGTACATTATAGTTCTTCAGATGTTGCTGAACTACAGCCCAGTAGGCCTGACCTAAAGCGTTACTCTTGCTTGGCTACATGCACTATCCCACAGATGCAGAGCATTTCAAACAACAGAAAAAAGTAAAATGTCTGCTCCACCCTTAGGCCAGGGCTGGGCTTTTGGACTTTCACTTAGGGTTTTTTTTTTTTTTTTTTAAGGAAACCAATTTCAGTAAAGGAAGGGACACAAGGAAATAAAGTCACTGTGGCCCTTCAGATGGTGGTTAAATATCAATTCCCTGCATCTCAAGTTTGCCTATAGGTCGCTGTATTTCAGCAAACTAGGGTTGGCAAATTAGCTCCTCCATACTGGTTATGGTTTCTTCTGGAACTGCCCAGTTTTCATTCCACCAAAAACCATTAATAATGCCAATTCTTTAACCATTGACCACATCCAGAAACCAAAGGGTTCGCAGTCTTTCTGCATCCTAAATAACACTGCAACTTTTAGCTTAGCAATTCCCAAAATGAACCTTCTGATCATACCTGGTACATCGGGCAAATAATAATTCCTTCCTCCCCAAACCACTGGCAGCCTTTATACAGTTTCTGCTCTACTTATGGAAAATTTAAAGGGGATGTTCACCTTTGAGTTAACTTTAAGCATGATGTAGAGACAATTTGCTATCATTTTTCATTTTTATATTATTTTGGTTTTTGAGTTATTGAGTTTTTTATTCATCACCTCTCCAATTTACAGTTTCAGCAATCTGGTTGCCAGGGTCCAAATTACCCTAGCAACCATACATTGATTTGAATAAGAGAGAATATGAGAGAGCCTGAATAGGAAGCCGAGTGATAAAATGTTTCAATATTAATAAAATTGTAGATTGCATAGCATTTGTTTTTAGATGGGGTCAGCGACCCTCGTTTGAAAGTTGGAAAGAGTTAGCAGAAGGCAAATCATTTTAAAACTATAAAAAAATGATGAATACCAAATGAAAAGTTATTTAGAATTGACCATTTAAAAAGTTAACTTTAAGGTCTAATATTGCAATGTAATAAGTCTCAGGATTTCCCAGGCCCCAGAAATGGCTGGACATTTCTCCCCCATTTCACTTGTAATGAATTGTTTTCAGATAAAACCCAGTAATCTGCGTCCCTGATCAATGCCATTTTCTCAGCGGTTTATGTTGTGAGAGGCAGTGAGTGGCCACAGGGCTACTTGACCTGAGCGCTCTCCCTTTGGCTCTGGGAAGGTTAAGGTCACCCTGAAATTTAAATAGCTCTTATGTCGTGCGATGGGAAGGTTGATTTGCATTTCTCGGTGTGTTTTTATGCCTTCTGCATAGATACACCATAAATGACAAGTTCATGCCCAGACACTGAGTCTTAGGAGAAGTTCACCGGTCTGTTGAAGGTTAAACAGGAAAAACCTCAATTTAGTGTTGGAAATTGTTGTAGAAATGTCATAAAGGGTTTCTGTTAAAAGAATAGAAAATAGAAGAGGGATTTTCAAAAAAAGGGTGGGTGAGGGTGACACATTTCCGTGTGGTTGCAGCTTGAGCAGCTTTGAAATTGCCCTATTTATCAAAGTCAAAATAGAATCCAGTCATCCAGGGGAGGCTAATTTATGAATCAGCTGGGTAACCTTCCAGTCTGGGCCACACCTATATACAGGAGCAGTAACATGTAAGGGCTCTATCTATCTATCTATCTATCTATCTATCTATCTATCTATCTATCTATCTATCTATCTATCTATCTACTCTCAACTAGCGCACACATTTTGGATAGGCATTTATAAGCCCACAATATAGTTCAGACTGAACTTGTGCTGTTTTACAGATCAACCATAAAAACTTATTGTCCTCCTGGTTGTGCTGTTATCGTCCTTCTAATAGATTGCAAGCTCTCTTCAGTAGCGCCACTCCACAGATCTCGCGACCCTTGTTTTTAGTTGCTGATGCACAAAGCTGGAGGTGCTGTATTCTATGAAAGTCGAAGAGTTAACGCTCCTCCAGGGCGGGTGCTATAGATGATACATTTCCTACAGGGTGCGTTAATTGCGCGCACGGTCACTAAAGTCAACCCCACTAACCCAGCTGATGAAATATAGAAACTACTAAACCAATAGTTTCCTAAATGCTCTGCTGTTTTAGAATCCAGAGCAAATGGAAAATGAAAAGGCACCATTTGGAAGAAATATGACCTGCCATAGTCTCTCTCTCTACCGCAATGTACCATAAAGGTATTTAAAAGAAATAAAAAAATACCTAGGTGTCAATGTCCATACTCAAATGCAACCAAATAGCAACAGAGGAAAACATACAAGTTTTAAAGGAAGCATTAAAAAATAAGTTTTCTTAATTTAGTTTGCTCTGCTTGAGTTTCAGGTATTGGTAAAAAATAAGTTTATTGTGTTGAGGTTGCGGCCCCTTAGTCAGGATTAGTCAGGATTCCTATAGGCAAGTCGATTAACCTCTTTTCCTATTTTTGCTGTAAAAATCCCGTTAATGGGTCTTTTGTCGTTATTTGGTTTAATATGTACATATCTATCTATACAAAAATGTTGAGTTCAATTGGAACCCCCAAATTATTATTATTATTATTATTATTATTATTATTATTATTATTATTATTATTATTATTATTATTATCATTATCATTATTATAAATAATAATAATAATACTATACTGGAATAATATATAGTATTAATAATACAACAATCTGTAAATGATTAGAGATTTTATTAATAGGCGAGCTCCCTGGTAGGACGGTGGGTGCCCATGAAACATGAATGCGCAGGGAGCAGTAAGAGGGAGAAGCACAGGAATACCGAGCAGTCTTTACCTTGAGAGAAGCCCATTATAGAAGCGATGTTTAAATGAAAATTGCGTGTGTGGCGGATGGATGGAAAGAGGGAATGCTCATAATGAGACCTATAGGATCCGCACTCAGGCTGGGAGAAAGACATTTTTATATTAATAGATTGGGAATAGGGCTTTACATGGAGAGCTGCAAGGAAATAATGTCCTCTGCTCTAACAGCAGAAAATAGGGTCAGATCAGAAGGCCCATTGATAGCCACTCAGAGCTATAATAAGCCAATCTTTCTTATTCAATCCAATTGCACATTCTATTACTATCTCTTACAATACACCCCCACAAGCAGCCAAAAGCCAGAATATCATTTCCCCTTCACATTTTCTCCCCCCACCATTCCCAAGCAACACTGACTAAACAAGAAATGGAAAATGCACCGAGACACATCAGCCCCATTTATAAAATGGATTAAATTGATGAAATGGGGAAAAATTCGAGGCAGCGGCAATTTGTATATTATGACCCCCCTACAAGTAGAGGCTGCTACTGTACCCCAATTGCACAGCACCATGAGTCCTCCATCTGAGAATCCAGGGGGGGGGGGGGTCGAAGGGGCAAAGTGTTGGTTGTAGTAGAAACTAAAAAAACAATTATTTTGCTAAAGTCTTTTATTTTGTTTAAATTCTCACTTCAATTTTAATTCTTGAAGAACTTACGCCTCGACAACATATATCGCACTCATTATAAGAAGCAAAGGGTTATATCAAAAATTATTAGTATAGAATTACAGGAGACCTGGTTTGGAACCAGAAAAATACAAAACAGATATAGATACATAAACACAGGACGAGTTTTTTTTTTTCTGGTTTATAATTATTAGGAAACTGCACGATTTCCCCTATTTTCGTAACTCTGCTTTTGTGTTGTTCTTTATGCGCATACATTGCTTTCAACTTGACATAAAAAAAAGAAAATAAAGACTAATATATATTACAAAATGGCCAGGAATTGTTCCTGGTTAAGTAGTCAGTGCTTGTGTCTGCACGGGGTTTATTGCCCGGTCCTTGCCATTCTGTACAGACCAATCCATATCGGTCCATAGTACATCCAAGTGGCTCAGTTTCCTCGCTTTATATTAGATTTCTCATGGTCCATTTCCAGCAGAGTCCTCCATAGCGATTTATTTTTTTAAAAAAAAGGTATTAATTAAGTAAGCCTACCATCAGAGCTGTGTGGCCAAGAGAGGTCCAAGTGAGAGTCCCAGGGCGGGTCCCTAGGAGCACTGGATGGGCATGTAGGGCCAATTGAAACTACTTCCAGATAATAACATGTCTCTTATGAGAGTCTCTATTGGGGTTTTACCTACCAAACGCACGAAGAACAGTTGCTCGATGACAGACGAAGATACTGTGCGCAAGGATGGGAGCCTTAGAAGTAGTTTGCCGAATCTGCTGGGTTGGTTGGGGTATTGGCTCCTAACGTACTCCTCCAGGGCGCACTGCGACTTTTCCTGCAGGCTCTCAATGTGCGCAGCGTCTGACAGGCCGCAGGCATCTACACAGGGGCCAAGGGAAGGAAAGACAAACAGAACACATTATTAATATGGCATAAGGGCCTGACAATCACAAGCAAAACATTCGCACTCTCACACTGGAGTAATAAGTCCCAAGGACATTTAGACAATAGTAGTTCAGCGTCACTGGGTTGAGGGCATTGCACCATAGAGGCATGGGCAGATGGACCATATTGTCTCACACTGCCACCCCACAACAATATTCTACTGTATTTCCCCCATACCCCAACATGCACAAAGCATGGAATAATGACAAGCACTAACCTCAAATAATACCAAATCTAATTCTTATGGCACAGGCATTATCTACCCCACATGTTACCTGCCTGACCCACACCCAAGAACTGTATGACCACTAACCTGGCACCCAGGGCTCATCTGTTAATACAAGTAACAAGATTTCCTCAAATACAGCTCCTGACACCCTCAACAACAGATGAATGACCATTATCTTTCTTCAAAATTCAGTTTATTCAGTTTATGTTACAGGGTGCTTGGTTCTGTTATGAGCATAGAATGGTATTCTCTAAAGAACTGGCATCACGATCGCACGGCCTTACATTTAAATGCACAACTAAAAGGCACCCCAGATAGTGTGACCCACGTTCAAAGCTCTCTAAGGGGAAGGGGCGCAGTAAAGAAATTAAAGTCACCGCAGACTCACTTTTCTGCACCTCTCTAGAAAAAGTGGCACCCTGAAAGCGCCCAACCCAGTGTGATCTGATGCAGTTCACTTTTGGTATGTCTCCCTTTGCTAAAATCAAAGGTACAGTACAGCACTCAATTTCCTATAGCAATTCCTTACAGGGTATCAGGGGTATCCATACACCCTCAGACTGAGCCCTAACTGGTCTTTATGACCCGCCTCGATCTTTAATAAGTCCCATAACTGCTACAAGACGAACAGCTCACTAAAGCGCGTTATAGGGCCCGAGTGGAACTAACACATACCAGTCCCAATACACTAGTGAGTGTGATATAAGGCCAGGGATCCCCAACCTTTGGAACCTGTGAGCATCATTCAGAAGTAAAAGGAGTTGGGGAGCAACACATGCATAAAAAATGTTCTTGGGGTGCCAAATAAGGGCTGTAATTGGGCATTTGGAAGCCCCTATGTGGATTGTCAATATACATTGAGGCTCTGTTTGGCAGTGCACCTGGTTTTTATGAAACCAAAACTTGCCTCCAAGCCTGGAATTGAAAAATAATCATCTGCTTTGAGGCCACTGGGAGCAACATCCAAGGGGTTGGAGAGCAACATGTTGCTCACGAGCTACTGGTTGGGGACCATTGTATAAGGCCATTGCTTACACAATCTACTGACCTCACACTGAGGCATCATTAAGATACACACACATGCCTCCAGGTGGGTCCCAAGTAAGCCCTGGGAATCAATACCCTAAAGAGGCCACAAAAAAGTCCATGCACCATTAGGAGCAGAGTAGAAGATACAATGTGCCCTCCATGTGGCACAAGATGCTTCCACTCCCAGCCTATAAAACTCACAGTGACGTTAAAGCCAACCCACGACAATGGAACAATACAATTATGCAGGAGTCCCACTGAGTAATAAACAGGAGGGGGATCTCCAGCCAAGCACCCTATCTCTCCAAGCACCCTATCTCCCCAAGCACCAGGCCGCCTGCACACACACCCTTGTGCCTCTCCACCATCCCCTGTTCCCAGTTGAGCTATTAATAGACACACACAGAAGCCACATTGTCGCTGCGCTTTGTTTAAATCAAATAGCTGTATGTGTTTCTTCACTGCAGGGCCTCTCTCACTTTCATGCCTGTCACTATTTACAGTACGGCTCATGCGCACAGGGGAGGGGGGCTGTATTCTCACAGATCGATTCTGATGTATCAGTGTGCTATTATTATTATATAATATTCTAGGCTGGAAATACATCATACCCGAGAGCTGCATTTGGAGGCACCCACTACCTGTCACTCTATGGCCCATTTATCTCTATACCACCAGTATGGGCCCTGCTGTGGCACCCAGACTTCTCTTTCGTTTAACCTCTCAGCCGCCAGAATGGCCTCAAAGCATTGCAAGCCGGTGTTCTCTGGCAGAGCACAGGTTAATGTCTACAGCACATTAATAATAATAATAATAATAATAATAGTAATAATAATAATACACATGGGGCCGAGGCAAATGCTATATTCTGTTAAACAGTTTGTACTATTGCAAGCAAGAGGGGGGATGTAAAGCTGATTGTAATGGTCTCTGGGTAACGATGAGGACAACACACTGTGAATTCTGACATATAGATGTGTCTCTGTTCTGGCAGAGGCAGGAATCATCATATATCTAAGTGTGATGTTGGAGGAAATCCCCATAATGATTTGAATCTTACAGCATTAAAAACATCTTTTTTTTTTTTTATCAGATCCTAAATGTACATGTTGTACCATATGCACCGCTTACAATGGAGATTGTTTGCTCTCATGATATTATATAGGAAATATATAGTGATTAGTCATATTCACGTCCCCCCCCCATATGCCCCACTAACTTGCTAAAACCACATATACACCCCTGTCCGCTTAGTGGCCGAACATAACACACTGCTTAACATATATACTGCTGCACTCAAAGTTAGTTGTGGGATGATGGGATTTGTAGTTTAACAACAACTAGACTCTGCGCTGTTCCATCTGGGCGCACTTATGTATTATGTTTCATCTCCAGCAGCCCCAAAGACTAGATACATTAAACTGAGTAGCTTTGGTCGGCGAGTGTATTACAATGTAGCTAATTATACATCCTTGTCACAAGGTGTACATTGCTCCAAGTTTACACAAATGGACAAATATTTGGTCCAATTATTAAAAAAAATGAAAGAAACTCAATGAATTCTCCATCACATGTGAGAAATAGGGGGCAGGGTAGAGTTCTCACCAATGCTCTACAAGTGGGATTCAAATGGGTTAACCTGTTAGATGAACTAGGACTTGTGGTATGGTATCAAAAATGGGACATTTTTACAGCTGGTGCATTTATTTCATGTGTTCTCTGTTCCAGTTCTTTCCCTTTAACTGCGCCTATCTAAGGCGGATAGGGTTAAAAGCATATTTGTGGTAGAGAAATTAATAATCTTGCAGTGGGAAACAGGGTTCGTGACCTCACGTTTGGATGTGATCCAGAATTATTTTTTTTTTTAAATATTTTCCGGAGTATAAATGTAAAAACCACAAAGTGGGCGCCCAGTGCCAGGATTAAATGCCTTTCACTACTAAACTCGTTTGTTCATTATGTCTAAATTATGATCTAAAATTGCGTTTTCATCACTTCAACTATGTTTAACGTTCAGCTTTTCAGCGAATTCCCAGCTGATTAGTAATCACAGCAAGTTTGTTCAGAAGTTTATTGTGTATGTAGTGTGTATGTGGTGTTTATGTGGTGTGTATGTGGTGTTTATGTGGTGTGTGTGTGGTGTTTATGTGGTGTGTGTGTGTGTGAGTGTGTGTGACTGTGTGTGTGAGTATGTGAGTGTTTGAGAGTGTGTGTGTGAGAGTGTGTGTGTGTGAGTGTGTGTGTGTGAATGTGTGTGACTGTGTGTGTGAGTATGTGAGTGTTTGAGAGTGTGTGTGTGAGAGTGTGTGTGAGAGTGTGTGTGTGTGAGTGTGTGTGTGTGTGTGAGTGTGTGAGAGTGTGTGTGTGAGTGTGAGAGTGTGTGTGAGAGTGTGTGTGAGAGTGTGTGTGTGTGAGTGTGTGTGTGAGTGTGTGAGAGTGTGTGTGTGTGTGTGAGAGTGTGTGTGAGAGTGTGTGTGAGTGAGTGAGTGTGTGTGAGAGTGTGTGTGAGTGAGTGTGTGTGAGAGTGTGTGTGAGTGAGTGTGTGTGTGTTAGTGCTCGCACGGGGAGGGGTTGGGGAGAAAATGGACGCTGACAGTTGCATTTCCATGTTTAATAATTTAAGGGCTTTAAGCATTCACTACTTCCTCACCGCAATATTAATACTGTGGCTAAACGTGAATTTAGAGACTTGATTCTATAGACAAGGGGATTTTACTTTTCATCTGCTTATAGGGGGAGCATTAAAGGTATTTGTGCTGAGGTTTTTTTTTTTGAAGCTCGTAAAATGTGTTCAGACAAAAAGATCCCCAACTAACTGTTACAACATTTCGCTTCAATTTACATTAAATCACAGATTCAAAATAAATCCCAGTTCTACAGCGGTTTAAGTTTTTTTTTTCAGTTTTGTCTCAAAGGGTCCCACAACTGTTGTCACGAGAATTTCTGATTTATTTTAATGTGCCCTGATTTTATTCAAATATATATATATATTTATACACACATACATAATATATGTATACATACAACATATATATTTATGTATATTTATATATGTATATGTATTGTCCTGAGCAGCACTGAGGGGGCAGAAGAGCTACAATAGTGGGTTTGATCACAGTGTATGTATCAGCTCCCTCTGCCTACAGAAATGATCTGATGTTCAGATCAATATTAATACTGCGATTGCCGCACCACAATCCTGCGCACTTAAGTGCCATTTAATAGAAGGAATATGAACAGTAAGAATGCTGTGGGTGCAGCGAGCAGGGTGCTGGGCCAGGGATCGCTTCGCAGCTTTGTCTGACTATCGCTCGCTTTTATTTGTCTGCGTTTTTTTTAATTTTTTTTTTATCTCTGGATCTTACAGAAATCATTTAATCAATATTTATGAAAAAATACCTCGCAGGAAATCGTGAAAGGGGGGTAGTGATGATCTGAAGTGCGTGTCTAATGTGGATGCCGAGTAGCTGCCTTTGTTTACATGTGTGGCAGCCATACAAGCTGCTCTGTGAGCACCCACCTCTCATTAAGCACCTCTTGCATTTGTAACAGGCGCACTTAAAGGGACAGCCCTGCAGAATTAGCAGACTCGAGCCCCATCCTCACAGCTAATATGAAAAAAATAAATACAATAAAAAAAAAAAAAGACCATTTCTGCAAGGGATCGTTGTCTGCTCCCAATTTGCTTTTTTTTTTCAGGCAATCTGTTAAATATTTAATACGTGTTTGGTTTCCATAGCAAACTGATGTATAACTGGAACCGTAGCTCAGCTCTTTTACTGCTTTTGTACTTATCGGGGTTTTTGTTCCCGTGTGCCATATTCTGGAAAGGGGTTTTGATTTTTTTTTCTTTTAATTAGAAATGACGGAGATTAAATGTTAAGTGTTTTGTTCGTTTTACAGAATAAGGATTTAACTTGCCCCAGGCATTAAAATTGTACAAATGCCCTTTATATACAGATCAGTGGCATTCTTGCCCTTAGCTTGAAATGGTTCATATAGCCTGTATATACTGCCCCATGTCTCCCCTAGAGATATAGAATTGCCCACATTCTCCCGCGGCGACAATTGGTACCACTACCTTGTAAATACTGTCCCACGCATTAAATGGTACAGTCGCACTGCATATAGTATCCAACGTCTCCCCTAGTAATAAATGGAACAGGCATCCTCCATTCCCTCCAGTAATAAATAAAACACTCACCCTGTTTATACTACCCCCAGGTCACTAATAAATGGTATATACCCCAACGTTTTCCCTAGTAATAAATGGTACAGACACTCTGTATATACCCTACATTTTCCCTAGTAATACATGGTACATTCACTCTGTATATACCCCACACATTTGCCTTAGTAATAAATGGTACAGTCACTGTATATACCCCACACATTTCCCCTAGTAATAAATGGTACAGGTACTCTGTATATACCCCCACACATTTCCCCTAGTAATAAATGGTACAGGTACTCTGTATATACCCCACACATTTCCCTTAGTAATAAATGGTACAGTCACTCTGTATATACCCCACATATTTCCCCTAGTAATAAATGGTACAGTCACTCTGTATATACCCCCACACATTTCCCCTAGTAATAAATGGTACAGTCACTCTGTATATACCCCCACACATTTCCCCTAGTAATAAATGGTACAGACACTCTGTATATACCCCACACATTTCCCTATTAATAGATGGTACAGGTACTCTGTATATACCCCACACATTCCCTTAGTAATAAATGGTACAGACACTCTGTATATACCCCACACATTTCCCTATTAATAGATGGTACAGGTACTCTGTATATACCCCACACATTCCCTTAGTAATAAATGGTACAGACACTCTGTATATACCCCACACATTCCCTTAGTAATAAATGGCACTCTGTAAATACGCCCAACGTTTCCCTTAGTAATAAATGGCGCAGGGACTTGGTTTATACTGTCCTATTATCCCCTAGTAAAAATGGTGCTAATCACTCTCTATATACACCCCCAGTTTTCCTTAGTAATAAATGGCGCAGGCACCTTGTTTATACTGTCCCACGTTGTACATAGTAATACATAATGCTGTGTATTTACTGTATATACTGTCCCACCTTCTTTTTAGTAATATATCTTACCAGCTCCCGGTAAACATTGTCCCCCCCTAATAGTACAGACACTCTTTCAATACATCCACACATTTCCAATAGTAATAAATGGAGTAGGCATACTGAATATACTTCTCTGTGATTGCTCCTACCAATTAATGATGCAGCTATTTTGTGCATGTTCTCCTGTGACTGCCACAGTCTTTTATTTCATATTTTAGGTATATACTGTCCCTTACCGACACCTAATAGCAGAACTATTTTCTATTTACTGCCCAATGCCTGCCTTTTTTTGCACATACACCCATACATACCTGTACCTGACATTAAAAAAACACCAGCACCGTGCACCATACATGTGCCTAGGGCTGAATATACACAGTTTCAGACTTTACTATTGTCGCTAACATCATCCATACAGAGTTCAGCGTAGGCCCCTAGCATGAAAATGAAACTAACAGCATGTGTATTGCCCACACATATGCTGCAAGCACTGAATTACAGCAGTAGCCTATAATCACAGCCTCCTTCTATAGTACAGCTAATCCACTGGTATATTCTCTAGTGGACACATATAATAAATAATATCTGCAAACCCCAGATCCTTCAGTAATACAGAGACTTGCACAGTGTTATTCTCTAATAGCAAGATGCCTGGCACTAGCACTATATATGCACAGGGCCCCTATTTAACACTCACACAAATATTGGTGCAGGGAGACTCAAGACTGATAGCAGGACCCCTATGTTTGGTAGCACCATCCAGCCCAAATAATGGCTGAGCACCCCCAGTAGTCTCAGGGCATGAGTATTGCAATATGCAGTGACCCACTCACCTGAAGTGAAGAGGACGATGGCTTTGATGCAGCTGTACTCGGCCGAGTCTACATGTAAGGCCTTCAGCTTCTCCACCTGCTCCTGGAAGATCCTGATGTGGTCCATAAAGGCCACCACTCTGTCGGCGGACATGGGGGAAGCATGGAGTCCAGCAGCGGCCAGCAGAGGGGCCACATGGAGCGGCATGGAGCACTGAGCCGCGTTCAGGACAAACAGCTCACTCCAGGTCAGTCGCAGCAGAGCCACCTGGTCGGTAATCTGCAGGTCGGGGAAGAAAGGGATGTTCCTGGCCCACTCCACGGCGCTGAACAGTAACCGGGCCGCCAGCTCGCAGATGTTCTCAATGCCCATGATGTTGTTGGGCTGCATGCATTGGCTTCCATAGCGGGACGTGGGGTAGGGCTCGGCCCGCAGCAGCAGAGAGATGTATCCAGACAGGTAGCAGTGGCCGTTCAAGGGGTCGCCGTTGGTGAGAGCGTATTGGCCTGGGTTCGGCTGGGTCGGAGGCATCCTACCTCGCTGTACCGCTGACAAAAACAAAGAGATAGAAGAGGAAATGTGCAACCAGGGCTGGGAAATATCGCCAACACTCACAATATGATAAATATACAGATATAAAGAGACACATATTTGCTATTTATTATATAAAGATACACACAGCAGCCACAGCGCACACCTATGAACACTCAATTTCCCCATGTTGTAAAACAAACAATAAAATCACATCCCTTGTCTCTAGCAGAAAAGATCAGGGCAGAATAGAGATGTTTTGTGCCTGATCAGCCTCGTCCATATACTACATACAGTATATGTATAAATGCATGTGTGTGTGTATAAATATATATTTATATATATGTGACTGTGTAAATATATACTACACACATATTTATATATATATATAGTCATCATCACTAGTCATTCATTTCAAACAAACACACGTAATATCCGATTAGAGGCAGTGAAACAATGAGGATAGAACATAAAATTGGAGGAGTAAGTGGGCAATTAACGTGGCTGCTGGAAGAGTGAGTGGCCAATGCAAAAGACTGGATGATGAACTGCAAGGATGAGGCTTATTTGTGCTCCCTGCGAGCAAAGCTCACCCAGTACTAATGGCAACTGGACAGCAAAACTAACCGAAAGAAACTGCAATCAATTTAGAATACACACAAAATAGAGTAACTCACCCCATGCAATGCAATCATGTGGAAATCGTGTGTATAGTGGTAGTGGGCCAATTTAAATGACTAGCATTGTAGGCTTTGCACACGAGTGTGATAGGCTCTCACTATTCAGCACATGTATTCCCAGGCTGCTGCATTTTTAATAAAACCTTTGATTTTTTTTTTTAATGGCGATGCTTTGCATTTAAATAAAAGTGGAGTTAACCTGCCCATTAAAAGATAAAACAACAGATCAATTACACGTTTATAGATGAACTGCTTTGCTTTCTGCTCCCCTCGATGAAATGAGCCAGGAAATATTTCTGTGAAATAAGGTTTTTTTTTGTTTCAGATTCAGCGTGGTGTTCAGGTGCAGTGATGCATAGGTGCAGCTTATTGTGTAGTGGGCTGATTGTTTCACTGTATCTATTTGTACACAGTCACACACACACACACACACATGAATTGTCTGTATTACACACAAAACGTTCGTTTTCCTTTACTATACATAAATACAAGAACACACACGAAACAAAGGTTTACACTCACTATCACACAACCAAACACCAATACACAAGTACAAATGAGTTTGTTTATATCACTTTATATATATATGTGAGTATGTGTCAATGATCTAACAGTTTGTCTACTCCTACACACCTAAACCTAACATTAACACACACACACACTGACTAGCTCACACAAATATACACACAGACACACACACACACAATAACACTGACAAGCAGAAATATGCAAATTCTAGATAGTGGCACACACACACACACATACATACACACACACATACACACACACATACTCAATTTAAGCTCCTGTAAGAAGAGAAACGACAGGGAAGAAAGTTTTAGTTCCTTCAGTAAAGTGCATATGAGCAAATAGCAGATAGGAGTAAAAGCTTCTGGAGCAGGATGGTAACTTAACTGTGATGTGATATGAAAGATCCCTAGATGGAAGAGAGGGGAGACATGGAGTAAAATGAAATTGAAGTGCATATTGAGAATCAATGAATCCCAAAGTCCAGTGTCAGCTGCTGAGTGTTTACACACATGTGTTTGGCAAGGCCACAGGTTGTTGAGAGTAGAGGAGTACACACAGCATGGATGCAAAGTAAATGGCATTGTTTTTGTGTGGATTGGTGTGGAGAGGTATGTGTGTGTAATGATGACAGAGAGAGAGAGAGAGGGAAGGGATGGAGCACATGAATAGAGGCTCAGCCAACATCCCACAGCAGCTTCCACAGACAAAACCCACACAAAGCTCAACACGCGGGGAGCCCAGCGATTATTAATATTAATAGCGCCACAATACATCAGCAAGTCAGAAATATTGGGCCAGTCAGGCGCAGTCCCTCATACACAGTAATACACACACACAGTAATACACACACACAGTAATACACACACACAGTAATACACACACACTGTAATACACACACACAGTAATACACACACACAGTAATACACACACACACTG
Organism: Xenopus laevis; assembly: GCF_017654675.1. Classification (NCBI taxonomy): domain Eukaryota; kingdom Metazoa; phylum Chordata; class Amphibia; order Anura; family Pipidae; genus Xenopus; species Xenopus laevis. Next base: position 193,677,149 of record NC_054371.1, read on the forward strand.
TAATACACACACAGTAATACACACACACACACACTGTAATACACACACAGTAATACACACACACTGTAATACACACACACAGTAATACACACACACGGTAATACACACACACAGTAATACACACACACACTGTAATACACACACAGTAATACACACACACTGTAATACACACACACTGTAATACACACACACTGTAATACACACACTGTAATACACACACAGTAATACACACACACTGTAATACACACACACTGTAATACACACACACACACACACACAGTAACACACACACACGCGCGTGGCCAGAACAAATATTCACCTTCCCTCCTCATTCCCACTTTGAGGCACTTCTTGAGGCGGCAGTACTGGCACTGGTTGCGGTGATGTTGATCTATGGGGCAGTTGCGGTTGGCGCGACAAGTGTACGTTAAGTTCCGGCGGACGCTCCTCTTGAAGAAACTTTTGCAGCCCTCGCAGGTGAACTGCCCGTAGTGTTTCCCGCTGGACTTGTCCCCGCACACCACGCACTCAATGTGCTGCTGCTGACTCTGCCCCGAGCCCTGCTGCCCCTTGTCTCCGGCCGCACCCGGGGTGGATGGAGGTCCCGGTTGGCTGGGGGTCTGCGGCGTGTGGGGGGCGGCGGAGGGCGCTTGTTGTTGCTCCCTGACCCCCGGGTTGGGGCCTCCCGGATTCCCCCCGGCCACGTCCTCCTGCGGATCTCTCCAGCTGCTGACTACCATTGCCATATCTCGGGCCCAGAAAGTGCTGGAGAGCGAGCTGATGGCCGCGGTCTGGGGGGATTTGATCCTGGAGGAGAAGAAGAAGCTGGCTGTGTCTGCCGTGGTGCTGGCCGCTAATGGGAGCCGTTTCCTTGGATTTGGGCTCAAGGGATTTCCCCCTGTCTCTTGCACAGCGAAAAGGGGAGCTAATGATGTATTGTGTCCCCGGCTGGGCTCTGCGAGTGCGGCTTGAACTGTGCCCCCTCCCCTGAGTGTGGATGGGCTGCTCCTGCTCTCCGGGCTGCGAGGCTGTAGCGGGAGGAGGGTTCAGGCTCGGGAGGCGGCGGGTTTCGCTGCCCCAATGTCGCCGGCAGAGCAGAGCGCGTCAGACATAGGCGGCCAGGAGCAGCAGCGAGCTCTGCAGGACGGATCCGTGTGTAGCCGACCCTGGGTGACGGGAGGGAGGGCGAAGAGGAATAAATCTTTGGAGGGGGTGGGGGGAACTGATCAGGGCTTGTAAGTGTCCGGGGGCCAAATCCAGGGCAAGATGCAGTCAGCCATTCATAGAGACAGTCCTGGGAATCAGCCTCATCCGCAGCCCGGAGAAGATCAGTCGCTTCCCTCCCTCCGCGATCTGTCGCTCTGCAAATGCTCCTTTATTATTGGCAGCGGCCGCAGCAGAGACGGAGAAATAAGCCGGGTCGGTCAGTCATTTGATCACAAGTCACAGATACAGACAGCGGGAGCCTCCGCAGCATCAGGACAACTGCACTTATCCCATGTGACCCGAATAACAAAGCTAATAATAAGCCGAGTGATTGTGCCGGCCGGCGGCCCTTCTTCTTCTCCTTCCGCTTCACTTGGAGAAAAAAAAAAAAAAGTGTCAGGAAAAGTGAGAGAGAGTCCGGTGTCCTCCCGCAGCAGCGAGTACTAATAGGAGTAACAGTACTGCGAGTAACAATAGGCTGCAGCTCCCAGTTCTTCTGCACAAATGGAGCGACGGAGGCAAAGGAGGAAAAGCCCAGGCGGCAGCGAATAGACTATGCGATAAAAGGAGAGAAGTCGGGACACACGTACTAATGAATGCGTTTACACGGGGAGAGCAGCGGAGCAATGTTTCCGAAAAGGGGATCTGCGCGACTGTCTGTATATAGTGAACTTTGACACTACTATTCAAACTGACACGTTTCTATGGAGATCGCTGCCTTATATGGAGCTCGTGTCAAGGAGCCAAGAGAGGGGCCGCTGGCGAGTGATAATCAAAGGCGACTGACTGGCCAGAGCCCCGAGTTGGGGGGGAACACAAATGGGAGGCTTAGCTTGGCCAATCCCCCTCTTCCTATTGGTGCCTCGGGCCCCCCTCTCCCATTTGCCTTGTTACCCACGGCTGGGGCTGGAAGGAGGGGGGACGGGGGGCTGTGACGAGCGCAGTGTTCATTCACATCAGGCCGCTACCATTTGCTCGCGGGGGGGGGGCTGTGCGCTCAACAAAACGCACCACTTGCTGGAGTGGCTGATGGGAAAACGGCAGAACTTACACGGCGAGAAGCGGATGAAGATGTAAAAACTGTGAATTATTTAGATTGATGTCAAAAGGAATCTCACTCTCACCTCTCGTCCTTAACCCCCCCCCCCGCTCCTTTTCCCGTGCACTTCCCCACTCACCGTCTATCTTTATAGGAACAATTATTTCTATCTGCGCCTAGAGCGCGATACTTAGCGGAGGAGTTGCGCCAAGTCGTTAGAGGAATTATTAATGAAACGCTGCTGGTCATGTCCCCTTTTTTGTTGTTGTTGTCTGGCAGCAGGATCAATGGCAGTAAGTAAGAGTCCCAGCAGCACAGGTTAGAGACGCACATGCCTTTCAGTTTCAGCGGCAGAATCGCTGGCTGCGAGTGCCATCTAGCGGACAGGCAGCGAGTGCAGTGAAGGCGTTACACCGCGGGGCTCCGGCACCTTGCTGCAGGGCTGAACCCGCATTTTCTGCTGGGAGGATAACATTGTACGAGGCGATGGGATTAAAGGCTGCGTCTTTACGCAGGCAGCGCGGAAAGGGTTAATCGGCGCAGGTAGAAAGTGCAAGCAGCCCTAGCGCAACGCCAGTCTCTATTCATTAGTTTCTCATCTGCCTCTTCCCCGACTCTCATTCATTAGCAACAAGGGGAACAAATTAAACCCCCCCACACACTCCCCAACTTTTCTGGCTGAGCTGACGGGGGGGAAGGGTCTGATTTCTCCATTAGTGACAGCTCCGGATCATTTCCAAGCGAATAGTTCCCGGTCATTTCTCTCTTTCTCTCCCCAGTCCGAAATAATGAAGAGATTTTCCACGGGTCCGTGGCCAAGCTACCCCATTGTAGGGCCATTGAGAGAAAGGATGTTATTGACTAGGAACAGTGGCCTCGCCAAATAAACTCGCCTCCTGTCTCCCGGCCACTGAAAAGGCTGAAACGAATACGATTAAATCAGAAGCACAAAAACGCTTGTGAGTGAGAATCAGTTAGAATTCGGGGCGAGGAGAGTGAGAGGAGAGGCAGCACAGCGGCTGCGGGGAAGGCAGAGTGGGGCTACAGGGGGACTGGCTGGAGGCTACACTGCGCCGGGCGCTACCCTGGGAACTGACACTTCTCTTGCGCTACAACTCTTTCCTGGCAGCGCTACAGCTCTGGCTTCATTTCCACTGCACTGACTGTGAGTAACTATTCCCTTTCTTTCCTCTACTGACTGTCTCATTTCTATTTCAGCCTGTATTTATAGTACACACTGCCATTATAGCTCACATTTAGCGCCCTGTTTACTAGATCAAAACTGGGCCGAAATCACATGCCTGTTATTTCGCCCCCTATTTATCACCAGCGATTGTTCTGTTGATATTTATTCCTGGAGATAAATATGGATGGAATGTGGCCCAGTTTTTCTCTAGATGAGCCCACACAGGTGCCATCCACTTTAATAGCAGATATGCCCTTGCTGTGCCCATGGATGGTACTCATCTGACTCTAGAGCACTTCTCCCGGGCCCAGCACAGAGAACTCCCACCCAGCAGTGATGACGGATCAGAGGGGCACTTGTTATTTCTAATAGCGACAAACAGGAATTAAACCTGAAAGAACGCGCGCTAATGAGCCTTCTCCACCTGCGCTTGTTGTTTGCCCATTAGAAGATCAATGTGAGTTACTTTATCTGGGGATAATGTCAATAGATACTCGGATCACAGGCAATATCCAGCAGGATTAAAGGGGAGATCGACCCAAGAGTTTATATATTGTTTTCTTTATGTGTAATAATAATTGATAAAACATATGCTTATTCTCTGGCAATATCACTAATATGCTGTTTACAGCTAAAAATCTCTAGTCGCAGTAACTGTGCGCCTCCAGCTGTTGTTGAACTACGACTCCCCAGAAGTGATCGCTTCACAACAACACTTGTTGCTGGTAAATGTCTGCCTATACTTTTTTTTTTAGTAAATCAGTCACCTCATTGGGCTTGCAGCTTATTTACATTGAAATAAATATTCATATCTAAAAGGATAAAGTGAACTTGATTTCATTTTATGGGCATCACTTTGCAAGGACAGGTATATAAATATATCAGAGATTAATCAGCACCTACAGGCAAGGTAACACACAGGGATAAATATAGATATTAATATACAGCAGAAAAGGGGTTGACAGCAAAATAAAAAAGAATTAGACTAAAAATCAATCCAGTAACAAGTAAATACAGTTATTTTCCGAGATATTCTGCCATTACTCATTATTCCACCTTTTTTCCTGCGTGATAATTATAGTTGTAATAAAATATAATGTTTCCACTGCGAAAATATGTTAATGTTCCCCCAAATACCAAGTGAATAATGGACGAAAGGGAGAATCTGAATAGACATTAACTCACAAACACACATCAAGTTCTTCAATGAGGCAGGAATTAAATATATATCAGTTCGTAGGAGATACTCACAAGGACACTTTTTAGTTTCATTTAAAAAGAGAAGGGAGTCCGAAGCAAAAGGGATTTAGCAGAGGGAGGGGGTTTTTGTAACGAACTTTAAATGGCAAATAAGTCACTGCCAACTGTCATTCTCCCAATTTGCTTTAAATAAAGCTCACAAATTCTCCTACAATTGGGGAGACATTAAACATGTTCAATATAATTATCCCAGAAATCATGTTCCCAATAATAATAATAATAAAGAAATAAAAAAAAAAAAAAAAACATCCTTATTTGTTTTTACGATTTGAACGCTGGTAATGGAAGTGATCCATCTTGTGCGGATACAGAATGTGCCTATGAAATAGTCCCAGTAAAACACTTTAATGTGCTGGAAAGTGGATTTATTAGCGCAATGTGCGCCCAAGGAGGCAGCGAGAGAGGGGGGATAAATAGGACGCAAAGGCCGTGATACTGTCACTAACTGCCACTTATTAATAATGTGGAACGAGCTCGTCCTCACGTAGAATGAAGCAGGGAGGCAATTGGGGAATTCCGTTCAACTCAATGATAAGATTAGGGGCATGCGGTGAAATTAAAAGCGATGTAATGAGCTAAATATTTCATAAAGCCGCGCACACACAGATTAGATGTATATTCCTGAGGCTGCTTGGCTTTCACACGGCAGATCTGGGGGTTTTATTTATAACAAAGCCTCTGTCATGTCACCCATGGGCTGCTGTTGATTGTTGGGAGTCATGAGGGTGCCCGCCATACTTACATGGAATCAGCAGCGCGACCCAGAAGCTGCCATGCTGCAAAGTTGCCTCTGTGCTTAACCTCAACTTTGCTAAACTAAACGTAACTAGTTTCACTGGGGCTGTGGGCATCTCGGTTTAGTCCCTTCTCACGTGTTAATTGGAGAACTGAGGTTAGAGAATAGAAAGCGATAGGAAAACGCTGCCTCATTGTAGTAGCTTGATCCCAAGTAGCTGGCCCAGGTCAGTGTGTAAAACCTTCCCAGTGTAGCCCGGGGGCCATTACTTAATCCCCTTCTCCTCAGTGCAAAGGGCTCAGTCTTGGGGAACTATAAGGTCGCCTAAAATCGCCCATTATCTCACTGATTCAATAACTGAGTGCGAGCCATCTAATCCCTCAGTGCAGGCAGAGTCTGTAACTTGCTGAAAACTCTTAGATAGATAAAATATCTATAATATATATATATTATTATTATTATACATGCATTTTTAGAGCTCCAACATATTGCCGCAGTGCTGTAAAATGAATGTGCTTGTACAAAGAAATCACAAGAATTAGATACATATAATATACAAAAGCCATGAATATCTTGTAAATTATATCCTTATAAACCGTGAGTCCTGATGTCATCAGTAATAAACGGTGAGTTCTGATGTCATATGAGGATATTAGAAGTTACCTCGGAGTTCCATGACCTGTATAAAAACACTCGGACTTCGGCTTGGTGTTTTTACATGGTTATGAAACTCCTCGGTAACTTATAATATCCTTATATTTTACAAGAGGGGGTACTTTATTCACTATATAACATACAGAGTTACAGACATAACAACCAGTACCAGTACCAAAGGTGAGGAAGGCCCTATGCAAAACACCTTATAATTTTAAGGGGAAGGGAATGAGACACAAGGTGCGGGAGTGGGCAAGATCAAAATAAGATTCTCTAAATAAGATTTATCTATCTATCTATCTATCTATCTATCTATCTATCTATCTATCTATCTATCTATCTATCTATCTATCTATCTATTGTATTAGAAACCCATCTAAACCTGACTTAATTTCATTTTTAGGGGGGGAATCACTTGGGGCCGGTGAGCTTTGGATAAAGAGACAGGTATCATCAGGCAAGTCAGTTGCAGCTATTGTGACACACGAGCAGCCTGTGGGGGTACAAGGGATATCAAAGTCCTGTCTGGGTGCCATGGGGATATCACAGCTGTGGGTGGGAGAGGAGCTGCTGTTCGCTCTGCTTTGCAGAATGCTGAAGACCAGACAGGTCCCCTGTGAGGGGCCACAGTCCCTACGCGTTCTGTACATTCCTGTAAGTGAATGAATGTTGCTTCGGTGACAAACTCAATTTTCCAGACACAAATCTTAAACTTTTCAGTCGCTTCTGATTTAATCACCGAGTCTGGGCGATTTACAGGCTGAAAGAGTTCAATTAACCATTTATGGTCACCTGGCTATGCCCTTTAAAGGCCGTCCATACTGTATATAGACATTTAATGTTCATTCTTACATAACTATGTAAAAGCCATTGATATATAACTATATAAATGCCATACAGACATAACTATATAAAAGTCATACATATATAACTATATAAATGCCATACTGACATGCCTAAATAAAGGCCATACATATAACCATATAAAGGCATTGCATACATAACTATAATATAAAAAGAATATTTAAGAGACATGCCCCAGGTACACAAAGCTCCCATGAGGAGTTAATTCAGTTACTTGACTCATTTATTCGGTTATAGAACACAATTATATCACCGCTCATTGCACTTGGAGTAAACGGCCCAAGTATGGGGCCCCTCGCTGGGCTTAACCCTGGGCTAAACCCTAGAAACCCTGCTACTTATACCACGGTTTGCTAACTTTAAATAAAACTTCCCATCTTACAAAGTCCCTCTATCTGTATCTGCCTTATCCTATTATTTTATCTTAGCAGGAAATACAGTTCTGGAGAGAATAATCAGTTGTTTATATAAATGGGAACAGATAAATTAGCCCCAGACCAGCTAGTCCGGTGTGGTGGTTTAGCACAACTAATTGGAAACAATGGAGATAAGATGACATTCCCAATTAGCTGTTGGGTTGGAGTTTAGCTAGAAAAACTGTCAGCTCTGGCAACTGGTAATTGCTTTATTGCTCACACAACTATCAGCTATTTAAAACATATGTGCTAATTATACTGGATGACCGTTAAAAGATTAGAAATCTATTAGCCCCTATAAAGTGTCCAAGGCTTGGAGGCAGGAGAGAGTCTATTACGTAGTACTAGTACAAAGGGGAGGCCTGATTGGCACTTTATAAAGATACAAGGATGGTGCAGTGTTTATTTCAGGACTGGCATTTTCAGATTCATTTTCATAACCATCATCATCATCATCATCATCATTTATTTATATAACATCAACAAGTTATGAATCACGTACACAGATAGACATACAAGTAGACAGACAGAAAGACACACACACACACTATATCAGATAGGTGTACAGAATGAAACAATATTGGCTAACAAGAGCATGCAATCTAAACCTTACATAGCCTTACAAAACACAGTTCCAGTAGGAAGCTTTATACTAATACATGTTTATAGTACAAAACGTTTAATTTTTTTTACATGATTTCACTGGATCTGACCTGAGGATTCCCCCAGTAAAATACATGTTTTAGCAGGCAAGCCTCTTACATCCAGTTTAGGATTTGCAGAATGACTACTTGATGGATGCTTCCAGCCCACTTCTCATCACCTTAATGGGCAAGAGACATCCCCCTGCCATGTTCTTGGCAAAGCAGCGGCAGATCATTCACACCCATATAATCTGCAGACAGACAGGTGCATAAGGCTAGGAAGCCTTAGACCTCAGGTGTTCAAGCCTGTGTGAATAGAAGCCTTATTGTCAGGCTGTTCCCTGTCACGGTAGAGGCTGTATTTTATTCCAGATGCACTCAGCCTTCCATAATCTCTTTCCTTCCCACTTGAGTTCAATTGCAAGAAGTATATTATACCTCTTAGCGCACATTCCCCCTTCATGCTGCACTAACAGTTTACCAGTTTATTGAGTGAAGCACTTTTAGACTCTCTTTAAAATGTTGTCCTCCTGCCTCATTCGGCTCTCTTCTTTTCCCAGGAATTACCCTCAGTCATTCAGTGCCTGCAGAGATCTTTTAAATTGAGTGACTGTATCTGGATGGCATGAGATATCTACTTTTAAGCTCAATTTAGTTGGTAATAGCAGCTATGTGAGGTCTGGTTAATTGGCACAAATTAAGCCATAATGATTTGACAGGGAATGTGCAATGATCCCTTAATGCCCTTTAACATTAACACAGACAAGGCATTGCTAATGCAAAGCAGAGGGTGAAATATAATTCGGAGATGGGATTCTGCTCCTCGCTAGATACGGACTATGCAGTCACTATGAAATCAATGTAGCCCAGCATTTGGTCTTTATTTAAATCACTGGTTAGACATTGCTTCTTTTTAATAGAATAGGGCTGCTGTAAAACTTCCCACAGCAAGCAGCACAGTTTCTCAAATATGTTATCCTCTGTCAATTGGCCATTGGAATCAATTAATGTTGAATAAACATGTTAATTAGCCATTTAAAGCAGCAGTGTTTTGGTCAAACCTCATTCTGTGGTCCAAAATGTGACCAGGCTGACCCGTAGCTCCAACGAGTATCTAGGAGAGCTCTCTAAATAGTATCCTAACTGACATTTAGGCTGGGCCTTTGTCACTGTTCCGGCCTGGGAATCCTTAGGGGATCAACCTCAAAGTCTGGGAATTGATCATTTTAAAAGGATCACCTGACACTTAGCACAGGGGCACTAGAAGTTTTAAGTGTGTCTACAACATAGAACATTCCTGGCCCTCCAGTTTCTGCTGCCCTGCGTCCCTTGGGCTATAAAGGGAATTGCAGTTCTCCAGAAACTGGAGAAGAAAAGGATCCAGATCCCTATGTTAGGGAAAGTAACACCTTCTTTTTTGTGTTATGAAAAAGCAAAGGAACTTATGTATGCAATATATTGCCGTATTCTGAAGACGTGTCACCATACACATTTATGGATTATGCTATTTTTATGGAACATTTGTTACAGAGACATCTTGTGATTAAAATCTAGCTGCAATTATAATGTTTATGTACTGTAACAGAGCTCAAACATGCAGCACAGCCAAAGAGCTAAATTGAAATCACACATGCTTGACACAATGTGTGTATCGATGTATCAATCCCTTTTGTGTGTATTGTTTTAAAGAAAAGGGGGAGTACAGTAAAGGATATAAGCACACATCCCAAAGTTAAACTGTAGCAATATTCCTAAATAATACAACATACATTTATACCTTGTATAAATATCATCTATATATTTGAGCGATACATAGAAGATAAACACATATGTAACAGTACAGGCTGTTGGGCTGGGTTTCCCGGTATTATATATTGCAAAAATACGAGATATGACTTAGGGTAATGTAGCAGGTCTAGTAACCCATAGCAACAAATAGCATTTATTCAACTCAGCAAAGATTAGATACATAATGTGAGATCTTTTCCTAATTCACGAGTCTAACTCTAATACATCTAATGAATATGTCCCTCTTAGCTCTGAATGTATCCCCCCTTTTTTGAAGTTGGAGTTAACTGAGAGACAGACACTCCCTGTAAAATGTTGTGCTTGTCTGTAATGGATTAATTTATACATGCACAGATATTGTTACCCCTATTAAAAAAATGCCTAAAGAAACAGACTCCTCTCTCTCTCTCTCTCTCTCTCTCTCTCTCTCTCTCTCTCTCTCTCTCTCTCTCTCTCTCTCTCTCTCTCTCTCTCTCTCCCTATATAAGTATGGATTTTCAGGGATGTCTCCAGTATTTATATTGCAAACCCACAACTCTTCTATATTCCTAAGCATCTTCAGTTGACAGAGGACACTGGGAGTTGTAGTCAAATAAAAAACAGGGGGCTGCATGCAGTTTGGTGGGTTTTCTTTACCTGCCCTTTGAAAATCAATTCTTGTATCCTCCTACAGACAGCTTTGTGAAATGACAACCACAAAATGTCAATTTTTTTTTATTAAAAATGTATATAGATTAATGCCTTTTTTTTTAAAAGAAAATACACTAAATAGGGGAACAGTGTTAATCCACATATTGCATATTACATAATACTAACCCTTTGAAGGCAATTGGTTTCTTCCTTGGTATATTCCAAAGCTTCTTGTGATTTTGTGAAAAATGACATGTAAATAACATCAGATTTACCGAAATAGAATTCATGTAGAGTTGCTGTTCAAGCCTTTACAGGGTTGTATACACAAGTGATTTTTTGTTTGGATATCAATGCAAAATAGTTATTCTTGTAAACTATTTATATACTGTAGAGCATATATATGGGGCTGAATGCTATTGATTAACTGTCCGACTTTATAATCCATATTGAATAAAGTATGACTAAAAAACTTCTGCTTGCTGCCGATATGTAGGTAAGGAATAAGAAATCATTTAGCACACTGGAATATTGGCACAATCAATGTCTGCACTGGTCTATAATGGTAAAGGAAACATTTTAGTACAGGTATGGTATCCATTATCAGGAAACCTGTAATCCAGAAAACTCTGAATGACAGAAAGGCCCTCTCCCCTAGACTCCATTTTATCCAAATAATCCACATTTTCAAAAATTATTTATTTTTCTCTGTAATGATAAAACAGTAGCTTGTACTTGATCAAAACTAAGATATAATTAATAGTTATTGAAAGCAAAACCAGCCTATTGGTTGTACTGAATGATTACAGAATTTTCTAGTAGACTTAAAGGGGTTGTTCACCTTTGAATTAACTTTTAGTGTGATGTAAAGATTGATATTCTGAGACAATTTGCAATTGGTTTTCATTTTTTATTATTTAAGGTTTTTGAGTTATTTAGCTTTTAATTCAGAAGCTCATCAACTTGCTTTATATATCTGGTAGCAAGGGTTAAAATTACACTAGCAACCATGCATTGAATATGAGACTGGAATATGAATAGGAGAGGACCTTTCTAGAAAGAGGAAAAATAAAAAGTAGCAATAACGATCCATTTGTAGCTTTACAGAGCTTTGCTTTTAAGATGGGGTCAGTGACGCCCATTTGAATGCTGGAAAGAGTCAGAAGAAAAAGGCAAATAATTATAAAACTATAAAAAATAAATAATGAAAACGAATGGAAAAGATGCTTATAATTGGCCATTCTATTACATACTAAAAGTTTACTTAAAGGTGATCCACCCCTTTAAGTTATGGAGATCCAAAAAAGGGAAAGGTCCATTATCCGGAAAACCCCAGGTCCTGAGAATTCTGCATAACAGGCCTCACACCTGTACAAATTAGGACTTCAATTAATTGTGCTATCTGACTTTTTCTCTAGGAGGAAAGGAATTATATCATTTGTCTCTACAATAATGGAGATCCTAAAGTGGGAGATTAAGTGTTTGTATCAATGGGAGCTGAGAGAAGATACGGGTAAGATATATGTTACCTATCTATAGTATATATATTCCAAGTATTTTAATGGCATGCATGAGGATTTATTTGTGCAAGGAGCAAAAACAATCCCCAAATCATATGCTTTGAAATGCCAGTCACAAAAGTACTTGTGCCAATATCCAGTATTACCCGATGAAATATTAAGCAACTTGTAATTTTAAGAAAAACAATATCTGCCCAAAGTGACTAAAATTTGGGGACCCGGGGCAGGCACCTTTACTGTCCTACCACAAACTAGGCCTCGGACAGGTTCATACAGGGAGGGGGGTTAAGGAATGACACAGCTGTAGATAAGATGCAGTAAGTGTTTAGGAATTACTAAAGAGATCTGCGTTCCTTTGGTCAGTACATATCCTCCCCTTTCACAATCCTCCACACTTTGTAGGTGTTATGTGAAGTCTTTGATTACATGTAATTTGTATTCATATCTATAAAACTAATTTGGATTGTTTATAGCTCATTGTGTCTCTAGCCTCACAATATTCATTGATATTATCCAGGGATACAAGTAGAAAGACCCAAAAAGAACATAGAACACATTCTGTATGAGATCACCTTACTCGTTTGGAAAAGATAAATAGAAACCACTTGTTTGTACATTGTAGGGAAGTAAGTCTGTAAACTCCACTGGCGCAGGGGCCGATATAATGCTCCACTTAATTTGTCAGCGGTGTATAAATGAAGGATAATAAATAACAACTTGCAGGAATACAAAATCCCCATAGGCCATGTAGTTTAAAAAATGCTTTTTGCTTCCACCACAGATGTGACCCTTCTCCATGCACAGTGCACTTTCTCCTTTGTGCGTGAGAGAGATGAGATTTATTCTGCTGCCCAGGCTGTGATCTCTGCTTACCTGTGCCTCCTGTCTATTAGATCTCACAGCCAGTGCATTCTCCTGTCTAAAGCTGGCCATAGACGGCAGGATTTTTAAAAGATTTTTAAGACCAAGCTTATCTTGAAACGATCATTTCAATGTACGATTTGTCCATCAACTAAAAAGACCATATCAAGCGATGTTGTCTAGTTAAAGCTAAGAAAACTGAGGGTAGCTGCCTGCTTGGCCCTGCAAACAATTGGACAATAGATAGATTTCACTGTGAAAATTTTCGATGTCGGAAGAAAAATCGTTAGATGCACGATCGTTCGATTCCCACTAACCTCATGATAATTTGATGGATTTGTCAGATCACACAAGAGTCGGTCGTTTGGGAGAGAAAAATCTTAACATATATGGCCAGCTTAAAGAGATACCGACATCAGAAAATAACCCTTTTTATTATCTATTATAACATTGTCTTTGGATGCTATTAATAATTTTGCCGTAAAAGTATTTGCCTGATGCTTTTACATACTTTCTTACTACCCTGTTCCTCTATGAGGGGGCTGCCATATTTGTGCAGCAGAAGTCCGTTAGCAATAGAAACTCTAACTGACAGGTTAAGAAGAGATAGTCAGGTTGGCAAAACAGTCAGGTTTAGGAACTTTAAATAACTATTACTTACAAAAGCAGAACCATCAGCGAAAAACAATCAACTTGACCTATAGGTAACTTTTAATGTAGATTAATAATTTCAAAAGAAAATGTTTAGTGTCTGTTATGAGCTAAAATACCTTTTTTAAACTGATCAGCCTGGGTTGTTTTTTTTCTTACAATCTAATGCTGGCCACATTCCTTTTTAGATTTCCCAATGATCTTTATCATTTGAGGGGTGGTTCACATTCAAGTATGACCAATTCTAAGCAACTTTTCAATTGTTTTTTTTTAATTATTTACCTTCTTCTTCGGACTTTTTCCAACTTTCACTGACCCCATCTAAACACAAATGCTCTGTATGGCTACACATTTATTGTAATTGCTACTTTTTATTATTTATCTTTCTGCCATCAAGCCATCTCCTATTCATATTCCAGTCTCTCAAAGCATAGTTGCTAGGGTAATTTGGACCCAAGCAACCAGATTGCTGAAATTGCTTGACACAATAACTACAAATAATTAAAAATGAAAACCAATTGCAAATTGTCTCAGAATTTCACTCTCTTCGTCATACTAAAAGTTAATTTAAAGGTGAACAACCCCTTTAACATTTTAGTTACTGGTTTTATCAATTCTTCAAAAAAAAAAAAAAATGAACCGACCAACAACCAAGTTTAATTAATCTACGGGCTCATGAGGCAGCTCTGCGTTCTACACGTAATGCTTAAATCTGGAGTGATTCTATCATAAAAGTGTTTCTACCTATATTTTAAATTCTAGAATGCTAGCTAGTATACTTGAAATGTGACATAGTGAACAGCGGTGCCATTTCAGCACTCAAAATGTTTTTTTTTATTGGAGTGTTCTGTGGATGGATTCCATTGCCGAATTAGTGGGATTTTCCTCTTTCCTCTCAGTGTGACAAATCAGAATGGTCTAAGCATTCAGTCATTAGTCCAATGGCCTTGGCCAAGAAGATGGCAAAGGAGCACATACATATGTTGTATTCCACCCAATCCTTTTTTTGGGGACAGCAATTATACATGGCCCATTAGACTGCCAATCTGGTCAAGAAAATTGACCACCATCATTTTCTCATGTTAATACTCAGGGGCAAAGCCAGATTTGCTGCCTCTGGGTTGTCCACTGTCATTATTGCTGCCTTGTGAACTGTGGTGGCATTAATAATGCTGTTAACTAATTCTGTGTCCATGTTGGGCACATGTTTAAAATATTAGCTGCTAGAGCTGCAAAGGGGCCATTGTGTTTTTCCAGCACTGCATAACTCACCCCTCTGATAAATGAGCCCAGTGATAGAGGCGGAAAGAACTGGAACACTTTTCCCTTTGATAAAAATATGCTCCTAACTGTGCACAGGTCAGCAACTCCTTATTATAAACCATTTCCATTCAAGCTACCTGCTTGGCCGGCATCAAACTATAGCATCATAGGGCAAGTATCTTAAAAATCTTATTCACTTCTGCTCTACTTCAACAGAAAGTAAAAACCTCATCAAATGTGTTGGGTTAGGCCTTAAAGATGAAAAATCAATCTGTTACAGTAACATGTTGATTTCATTACAGTGATTAGCTAGACTAATTCAGATTTGTAAATACCTTTAGTTTTAGGATTAGACCAAATTGCCAATATGCTTCAGAGCTTTATTGGTTTATTTTTTTTGCTTGGCTTCTACAAGCTATTTCTTTATAATGGAGGAACTGCATGGACTTTAACTTAACTTGCAGTGCAAAATAGCCAACTAACCAGATTATTACTTTTATTACTGTTGTTGTAACTTTAGCTCAGAATGGCATTTGTTCTCAAAGATATCCTGTAGAGTCTGCTTGCTCCTGTGTCCATAACAAGAGGCACTGAGGTTTTTTAACTGTTCGGGATCTATTTATGAAGCCTCAATTTTTTCTGGTCAAGTTTTTTAAATAGAAAACTCAAATTTTTAAAGCAAAAACAACTATTCATTTTAGACATTTATTATCCCCCAAAGCTGCTAAAAATTCAAAAATACTCCAGCTGAATCCTGTCGAGGTCATATAGAAGTCAATGGCAGAGGTCCCTTATACAATTTGAAGATGTTTCTTAACATTTTGATCTGCGCTGGATAATCCGAAAAAGTCAGGGTTTTCGAGATATTCGGGCATCAGATTAGAAAAAGTTGTTTGATCCGAATTGATCCAATTTTGTCGAGACTTTTCCTGCACAGACTTTTTTGAACTGATTATTTGATAAAGTATTTGTGTGAGAGTTAGGTCAACTTCGGTTATAATAAAAAAAATGGGATAATTTGAGTTTTACTAAATACCCCCCTTCGTGTGTGTGTTTGTTCAGAGCATCTAGGAGACATCAGTCACATGGAAACAGCACTAAGGTCTGGGCAAGTATCTATTAGATCTACTGTAACTTTAAAATGTGCAGCTTTGCAGGTCTGTCTTGCTGGCTGGGAAATGGGGATACTGCTTTGAGGTCCTGCCTAGACGTCTCTTTTTCTCTTATATTATGTCTATCTTTACTTTTCTGTACTTTTTCTAGTAGGGGGAATACTCTGGATGATCATTGGCCTTTTAAGGTGAAGCCAGCAAGAACTCTCTATTCTTCCAAATCATGGATGGCTGTATACTTATGTACAAAGGTAAGTGCCATAAGTGGTAAGTGTTTTTCTGAATGGGGGAATAACTACAGTCTTCTTTTAGCACAGTTTGTATTTTAGCTGTCCCATAAGGCCAAATATATTATACAGTAAATAATAATGGCACATCTACTTAATTAATTAATTAAAATTGATGTCGCATAGGGCATTTTTTTCCATCCGCTTGCAACACCAGGGGGCAGCTTTATCAAGGGTCGAAAAATTCGAAATTCAAAGTAATTTTTTGGATACTTCGACCATCAAATAGGATACTACGACTTCGACTTCGATTCGAAGTAAAATAGTTTGAATATTCGACCATTCGATAATAGAAGTACTGTCTCTTTAAAAAAAACTTCGACTTCAATACTTCGCCAAATTAAACCTGCTGAAGTGCTATGTTAGCCCATGGGGACCTTCTAGAGCAGAAAAATTGAAGAAAAATCGTTCGATCGATCACTGAAATCCTTCGAATCGTTCGATTCGAAGGATTTAATCGTTTGATTGAAGGATTTTACCGCAAATGGCCTAATTCGATGAAAAAAAACTTCGATTTCGATATTCAAAGTCAAAGTAATTCAATTCGATGGTCGAATTTCGAAGTATTTTCAACTTCGAAATTCGACTCTTGATAAATCTGCCCCCAACCTTTCCATATCTAATTCAGAGATGCCTGAAACCTCCTGTACTGGTGCTTTCTAAACTGAAAAAGTAACTGAAATAAAAAAATTTTGGGGTGTTACTTCATCTTTAATTCAGCCATCTAGTTACCTACTTACCAGTACCTCCTTGCTTGTGGACATCTTGCAAACTGTCTGTAGCCAAAGGAGAGTGTGGTTATTGCAAACCTTATTTAATTCATATTATGCAGCTGTCATTTTATTATTAACCACTGAAATGAAGGAAATAAAACCATTGGATGCCTCAAATGATTTAACACATTAACTCAATGACTTGTAGTTATAGCAAGTAAGTAAAATGCAGATGGATAAAATCAAGACTTCCTCAGTTAACATTCTTTTAGTTAACTCTCTGTGAAGTTGTGTCAAATGTTTACACTCTTTATAGCAAGCATCGAGATAGAAGTCTATGAAGGTTTTCATTAATCCAGGTCATGGTATATCTAGAAGAAGTAAATCTAGAGCAACTGGACTTGCTGAGTAGTCATCGGTTCAACTGATTGATATGGGAAATAATGATGTGCAGGTCCTGCTGGTTTTTAGCTGGGTCGCAAAAAATGTAAGGCGACCTCACTTCCAGCCTGTCAATTTATAGACTTGTCTGCCCCGCCCCTTTTGTGACATCACTGCAGGGTGGGTCTATTAATATAGAGGATGGAGGGGTGCGAGGCGGATTGGGGTTGGGAGGGCGTGGGTGCAGATCGAGGAAAACTCTTCCAATAATTCAATAAGTATTCAGATAAGTAGTGAAACTTCTTCAGTTATTACTCAGCAAGTCCAGTTGCTCTAGATTTACTTCTACGAGACATCTGCAAAGAAATGCACCAGTTGATTTTTTTTTTTTAATGCATATATTTGTAGCTCCTAAGGGTTATGGAAAAACAATGTCATTCAGTGCTAAAATGACTCCTCACCTTTGCTTACCAAAGTAAGTCTGTGTTTTGTGTTTCCAATCAGGCAGTGGAAGCAATGATAAATCCAAGCGACTGAGAAAATCAGGTAAATGGAAGAAAAACCTCCAATCTGTCATGTAATGGGGCAGAATGATGAAAAGAAGTACAGACCTTGGCAATCCAGCATAACACTCACTGAGTTATGGAGAAAATGTGAAGAAAGCAGGTAATAGCATTATTTCCATGCAAAGCTTATTGTGGTACAGAGGTTAAGTCAAGTGTTTGTGGGGACTAGGGGTGCGCCTACTTTATTTAAAAAATGCATGTCTCTATTATTACATCCGTGAGTGTGCGATTCATCAGTGATACTGATACACTGTAAAGTGTGGTGTCTCTATTATTAGCGTTGCTATTTTATAATTTTAGGGCAGAATACATTATTTAAAGGAGAAGGAAAGGCAAAACATAAATAGCTTTCTGGTGGACTTATAACTTACTGAACGCTTTGAAAGTTGTCTCCCTGGTGTCTAGTAGAAGCAACAGCGCTTGTGAAGACTAGTGATGGGCGAATTTGCACCGTTTCGCCGAAAAATTCGCGAATTTTGCGAAGTGGCGAAAAATTCGAGAAACGGCGCCGGCGTCTCGTTTTTGACGCCGGCGCCCGTTTTTGACGCCGGCGTCCGTTTTTTCGAAAAAATTGTTTTGACGCCGACTAATTTTTGCCGCAAATTTTCGCGGGCGTTTCGCCAATTAATTCGCTGGCGGCAAAATGCGCAAATTCGCCGCGAATTCGCGCCTGGCAAATAAATTCGCCCATCACTAGTTAAGACTGCAACGTTGGATTTCGGTGACGTCACACATTTTTTAGGCAGCTTCCTCCCTGCTACCCAGAGGCAGCCTTGAGGCTTGTTGGGCACAATTTCAGTCTAATGTGCATGTCTCAGGGGCACAGGCTTTCTCCATTGGATGATGACGCGCATGCAAATCTGGCTATGCGATTGTCATCATTGACCCCTAGCAACACGCCCCCCCAGCTTGTGATGCTCATGCTCCTTGTGCAGCCTATAACGAGCTGCTCATACTGCTTAGTAATGAGCACTACGTCATTAATGACGCGCTCCTAGGGTCAAGGCTTTTTTTTTTCACGCATGCGCAAGAAAAGGGAAGAGGCAAAGAAAGCATCCGATACTTCACAAACGTGGCAGCTGTGTGACTGCAAATGCGAGCAGAGCAGGAACGCAAATTTTAGTCGATTGGATTGGCATAGGCGAGTTGCAACTATAGCGATTTAGGAGATCTTCAGGAGTCCTTAAAGGGAGATAGGTCATGATTTTTGCCTTTCCTTCTCCTTTAACACAATTTCGCATTTCTTGATATTCTAGTTAATTTTAAAGGCACATTATTATTTTTATTCTTTACTGATATAACACTGGAATATTCCAAAGTGCTGCACAAAGATTATAAATCATTCACATCAGTCCCTGCTCCAGTGGAGTTTATAATCTAAGATTTGCATTATTGGTTATATAGGTAATTACAAGGAACTTTGACAAGTCGAAATTCATACATGGAAATGTAAGATAAGTGATACGTGACATTGTATGAATCACAGTTGCTAAATAATCATAGATAACAATTCTGGCATATTTTATTTAAAGTTTTCTTTTAAGGCCCACTTCATTTAAAGATATAGCATTACTTATCTTGTGCAGCCTAGTGGGTGGGGGATTTGTTTCATTTCATTGTAATAATACAAGCGCCAGATACATCTATTATTACATTCTGATTCTCGGCTCACAGCTACAACAAATCCTATTTTTAACAGTGACTATTAAATGCTAATGCTTACCACTAAGAAACAAACTGTACTGAAAACAGGTACACTGGATTATGTAACACTTACAAAAGCTGCAGGTCTGTAGACTGTATATTTCGGATTTATGTGTTGATAATTAGTGATGAGTAAATCTGTCCCGTTTCGCTTCACCCAAAAATTCGTGAAACACATTGAAGTCAACGGGTGTCAGAATTTTTTTATGCACAACAATTTTAATACGTGCTACAATTTTTTTTACAAGTGCGACAATTTTTCTTCCTCCAAATGCATTAAAATCAATGGGAGTTTTTTCTTATGCCTTTTTCTCTCTGCGACTTTATTGTCACGCTGATTTTTTTTTTCCGCAACAATTTTTTGCCACAGTTAAAGGGAACTGTCGCCAAAATTTAAATTTTATATAAGCTTCATCATAATGAAATAAGAAACTTTCTAAATACAATCAATTAAAAATTCTGTACCGTTTCTGAAACACCGTTATCTTCACTATCCCTCTCTCAGCATCTGTTTCTCCTCATTCTGTCTTCATTGAGGAGTTGGATGTCAGATGAATGATCCAATATATCTTATAGGGGGCTCCTTTTGCCTAGACTCTATTTAAATCACCAGAAATCCTGTCTCTCTACATGCAGAATTTGTGAAAAAGGCAGTTATTGTGTTTGTACTGGAATCAGTTATTTGAGTGAGCTCAAATGCATCTGCTAGGAAAGGAAGCCCCCTATAAAATGCATTGGATCATTCATCTAAAACCCAACTGCTGCATGAAGACAGAATGAAGAGAAAAAGATGCTGAGAGAGGACATAAACTTGATTATTTCAGAAACAACTGATTGTATTTAGAAAGTTTCTTACTTCAGTATGATAAAGCTCATTTTAAATTTTAATTTTCACGATAGTTCCCCTTTAAGCAAAACAATTTGCAGAATTCACTGCAAATCTGTGGCTGGCGAAAAAAAATTGCTCATCACTATTGATAATACCAAACCTGTTGTTATGTAATTGAATATGTCGAATGCACATTTTACATTCCAGCCTCTTATACTGAAGGACCAGGGTAAATGCTGTCTTTGTCCCACCCTAAAACTAACTTTAAACCCACGATTTCCATTCATAAAGTAATACATTTCCCAGTTTGTATTGATTGCCGTTCCTCCCTGATTGTATTAATGTATAACTAAGCCTGAGCTAAAAACAAAGCAATTCGATTTGCTCTTTGTCTAAAATCTGATTGGTTTTTATACAATACAGATTTGTTCTATACTTTGAGATAGAGTTAAAAAATAAATGAAGATTTCTCAGTAAAGCAAGCCATGAACTCATCAGGAACACGGAGACCCAGAACTATAAGAATAGACAGCAATCCTTTTTTTTTTAAAAAAAAAATAAAAAGTCAATCCAGATTTAGTCGCCTAAAGCAATGTCAATTTATGCATGTGCGGGCAGACTTTTCTCAGGATGTCTGAGGAATATATCTTCTGCATTCTTTTGGTAATATGTGAGAAATAAATATAGTCTTTCCCTGAGAATTTCATTCGGTTCGTTTTCATTTTTGTCACCTTCAAAGACTGAGGGAGAACTGCTGGAAGCAATTAGGCTCTCAAATGAAGATAACTGTACTGACCCAAAAGGAAGCTAGTTGTGTTGTCACTTTCATTCTTTTTAAATTGTTACCTGAAATATTATTGTATGTAAGTGATAGCTACAATGAATATGTTAAAAATCAATTCATATGTCCCATGCAAAGTTCATGCTGAATTTAGAAAAGGCCTTCGAACCTAAATGTGACAGTTTGCCAAAGAATGAAAGTGTTATTGTAAGCAACTTTCCAATATACACTAAAAATTGACAGCAGTATCTTTCTGAAATATTAAACAAAGTAACAGAAATATAGACTAGTAATGAATCTGTCCAGTTTAGATTCGCCAAAAAATTGATTTAATGCATTATGCAAATTTCTCGCCATTTTGACAAATTTTTTGGCAAAGCAAAACGGCAAAAAATAACCTTGAAACGCATTGAAGTCAATGGGCGTCAACATTTTTTTTACGCTCCAAATGCATTAAAGTCAATGGCTGTTTTTTCTTATGGCAACTTTTTTGTCCAAATGCATTAAAGTCAAATTGAGTTTTTTCTTTTGGGCATTTTTTTTCTGCAAACTTTTTGTCACTGCAAATTTTTCCGCGCCGCATTTTTGCCACAGTTTGTGCAGATGGTGAATTGCAAAATTTCGCTGCGAATCCATGGCTGGGGAAAAATTTGCTTATCACTAGTATAGACATATATATTCTGACTTTTGAAAAAAAATATAAATTTATTTTTTGCACGCACTTCTCCTTTAAAAAAAAAAAGCTAGTTTATTAGAAACAATAATAGTTTGTATTATTAACTATTATCTGACCTTGCACACCATCTTTTATTTTGGACGGATGGTGCTCCCCAACTCCTAATCTATTTCATTTTTATTAGAAACAATGTTAAAAGTCACATAGACAATATTAATGTTTCTGAGGTATCTACTTCCTTCCTCAAGGGAAGGAGAAGTAGGAAGGGAGAAAATAATGGAATGGTGCCAAATCAAAAATAAAGTGGAGCCACCAACCACATATTCAGTCCAATTAGAAAAATAGTGAAGATAAAGGAAAAGTCTCACAGTTCACCCCAGTCTGAGGGTTCATTTTTGTATTTAGAGCATGACAATGTGAAATTCCCAAAAATCCAAACAATAGTAGTTAAAAGTACAAAAACATTTATTAGGAGAGGACAGGAAAAAGCCTAATGCATTTTATGCCTGTTGGGGCACTTTTAGTTTGGATACCTCCGAATCATTAATGTTGCCTATGTGGCTTTCAACATGTTTTTTCCTGATAATCTTTACTTTTTGCACTGTGCACCATATTAACTTTGTATTAGTAGGGGATATGGAAGACCCCATGACAGGTGTACCTCATTACAATAATTACTATTCAGCTGTGCTGCCAATTAATGATACAAAATATATATATTTATTGTAGGGGTTCAATCAGTGGCAAAAGTGGCAATACATTTTGTCATAAGAAGAAACTGTGACACCCCATGTAACTACAAACTGGTCTGTAGCTGTGTTTTATTCACAGCAGGCTTGTTCACAAACCAGGTCATTTGTTATAATTCTGTACACATTATTCAAAAAATGTAGTTTCATTCTTCTGAAACAGAACAGACCAGCTCACTGGCCATCTGGATATGTAGGATTGAAAGCCTGATTTTTCAAAGTACCCCAGCCACTGAGTGTCAATATTACACAGATAGCCTTTTTGGAGTTTTTTTCCTCCATTCTCTTAGTTGCACCACCACCTAGAGCTCACTTTCAGACCCACCCCCTTTTTATCAGCAATGACTTACTCCAACACCTGTACTGGCTTTTTGGCTTTAGAGAACACAGCCCCTGTTATTTATAGAGAATTGTGAGAGAGAGACATACTCACTTCGATTTTTACAGTTACTATGGGAGTGATATACCCTCTTAGACAGAGAAGCGCAGACCTTAAGGAAACCTCCTTTTCTGAATGCCTTTCTGATGAATTTTGATAAACCGTTACATACATGAATGACTAACACATTTCTTCCACTTTACCAGGGAGGCATAGCAGTAAAATCAGGGAATATGTCTGCCCTGTCAGATAGGCCTTTGATGACGGATGGTTTGTTTCAGCTGTAGTAGTTCACAGTAAACATTAACTGACACCCGGCTACATCAAAAATATCTATAAGAAATAATTCAATTTCTTTATTTGCATTAAAAATAATCTAAAAAAAGACATTCAAATACTAAATTCATGGGACTTCCTTTAGGTCTTTGACCAGGAATAGGAAGGAATGATTGCATTCACCTAATGTTCATGTTCTGCAAAGTTAATCCCTTTTGCTGTTTAGATCCAAGTTAGTTCTTTCACCTTAAACTGCATTTGCTATTTTTAACGCTAACTGAAAAGAGTGTTGCACAAGTCATTTCTGCAAGTGTAGGCTTGAAACACTTACTCTATCTGCTAGATTTCGGGTTGTCATTCAAAATTATAGCATGCAACTTTGCTTCATTCTATTTTTACAGAAGAATAAATTATTTAAAACTTTTCCACCCTCCATTTTATTCCTCAGAGGTTATATTTCGCAGAACATAGAAAACCTAAGTAATGGATCATATTTTAAGTGTACATTATAACAATAGTTTCGTTTAGTATATAGTGCAGAGAAGAGACTCTAGTTCTCCTGAGACAAACAGGATTCCATTTTATTTGTGACTGTTTTACGGGGGGGGGGGAGTTGCATCATGTGTTTGTTTAAAGATAGTTTTTTTGTGTGGCTGTAACTGTAACAGCCACTGAGAGAATCAGGAGCACTGAGATTATGATTATCATTATATGTAACAATAATGACTAATTATTCAGCAGGCAAACAATTCAGAAATTTGATTGTACTTGGTACTGACTATAAACAGATTAGTGGGGAAATATATGCTATTTTATTCTGTATGCTTTTTTCTGTAATATACTCATAATTACTAACTGTCAGTTATTGACTTTCCATTGGCACTGGAAAGCATTAAGCATTGATTGGTTGGTCTTTAAAATATATGACCCAGCCTTCACAGGCTCCTGGAGTGAAAATGTCATGCATTGCATAGATCACTCTTTGTTTTTTGGCCTTTTTTTGTTTCAAGAACCCCTTGGAGGTCTAATATTTTTGAACCCCCCCACTTAGTTCATAACAAGGCTACATATACAGTATTGGAAAACATGGAAGAATCACTTATCCACCAATTCTTATAAGAATACATAAGACAGCAAATATGTGTTCATCCTAAATTTCCCACTAACTAATCCTCAACCTAAGCTTTAAGCTGTATGTAAAATGTCGAGAGAGAAGGCGCACACCCTTATAGTTAATTACGAGTAGCTAATCCATAGGAGGCTCCCCATGTGGGTCTCCAAAGCTAACATACAAGAATCCAAGAATAAAAAAGTTTATTACAAAAGATAAAAAAGGGGTTACAAAATTGACAAAAATAATAACTGGTGAGCCCAACGCGTTTCGACCGTAATGGTCTTCCTCAGGGGCACGAATAATAAATATTCAAAAAGAAAAGGCAGTATATAGACTTTCTCCTGAAATTTCACTAAAATTAGATATCAGCCAATGTTCCCTCTACTCAGATACTATTTTTTATATCTCAATTCTGACATCCTGTAGAAGTTTCATAGTGTTTTGGGAATTGAAACCACTGGTTATCCAGGGAAGATATAGGGGGTTGTGTACATACAGGGTACATAAGGAGTCAACACTCTGCACACCCCATTAGAATAATTATATTGTGCTGGGGTGAGGGCACTATTGATCACACTCAGTCTGCCATTTGTGTTTAGAAACTGGTAAAGAAGTAGTTGACATGCACAGAGTTTTGGCAGCTGCCTCCCTTCATCAGGCTCAAAGCTTGCACCTAAATATGGAAGTTGGCTACCCCTAAAATGCTGTGCACATGAACTGCTTCAATATCTATGCATGGGGGGGGGAGGGGCTCCTCCTTTAATTTGCCACTAGAGTGCTTGCATAATCTTACCAAGTCCCCTCAGCTGCTGTTAGTCAGTTCAACAGAAGGTGCTTGTATCCTGCTTCGATTTCCAAGTGGTAATATTAAAGGCTGCAATATATACTGGGAACCTTCCTGGTATCAGTTAAATATATGCGAAGATCACCTTTCTAACATCAGCAACATTCGGGTGTAAAATAAGTTGGGGAGCAAAGCAAGCATGAAAAATGTTTCTACGTGGTACATAATAAGTGCTGTGATTGGCCATTTGGTAGCCCTATGTGGAATGTGGTATGTTTCAGCCTACATGAGGCTCTATTTGACAGTACACATGGTTTTTCTGCAACCAACATTTCACTCCAGGTCAGGAATTCAAAAATTAGAACCACTGGGAGCAACATCCAAGGGGTTGGTGGACAACATGGTTCTCCCAAGCCACTGGTTGGGGATCACTGATCTAGACATTCAAAGTTGTACACAGCAGATCCCCATCTTCTGATCTTGTTAGGCAAACTTTTGTTTGTCATTGGGTCAAAGGAAATCAAAACTTTATCAGAAGGTGAGATTACTCCTGTCATAGAAGATGATCTACAGGATTGATTAATAATCATAGCTAATTCAAAATTAACTGGGTTCAATGTTGAAATGTAATTTTTCTTTACTAATTTCTTTACTAATCCGCCTTGCATTGTAAATGTTATATAGTGTATATTGTGAGTTGGTGCCTAAGCACAGGTAAATGGCAGGGGCTTTGTGCATGTGCTATGAATAAACAGCTATGAATAATCAGATGTTAAGGGCATCTTGGGAGGCATGGATCTTAGGGCAGAAACACACGGTCAGATTCGGGGAGATAAGTCACCCAGTGACTAATCTCCCCGAACTGCCTTCCCTAGCCTTGCCACTGGCTAGAATGTAAATCGCGTGATGGCACTCGGATCGCTTTATTTTCCGAAGTCGCCCAAAGTTGCCTCACAAGTAAACTTCTGGCAACTTTGGAAAATGATGCACTCCGAGTGCCATCCCACCGGTCATTTACATTCTAGCCCGTGGGAAGGCAGTTTGGGGAGATTAGTTGCCACGAAGAAGAGATTTGTCGCCGGGCGACTAATCTCCCCGAATCTGACCGTGTGTCTCTGCCTTTAACTGGTAAAGGGCTATGGTGTCTTCAGCTGGTATAGCAGCTCAAGACATAAGAAGAGACATTTCCCCATGCAGCACAATGCTCAAAGTGCAGTTTTCGGGAATGTTTTTTTCCACAATTGCAACTGCACCAGATGCTTGAAATTAACACTTTGTTTTCATTGTGAGTAATTATTTTTGTGAATCAGATGCATGTTGGGTCATTTTTATTGTGTAATAGCATGAGATTCTTTTGGTGCAAGTCTGTCTCTCCAGTTAATGAAACCTACTATGAAAATCCTAAAATGACCTGCTTGACATTCTGTTGGTGGGAGTTCCAGGCTTCCCCAGCATCAATAGGTGCACTTGCACATGATTTGTGCAGTCAAGCAGACTGGATGCATGCAATGGCCTTTAGTTAAGAAGGCAAAATGTACCTGTTTGGACACAAGTAACTATCGTCTCATTGACATCTATTTGAATGCACTTGTAAATGAGCCATAAGGTTCAACATATCTAATTCACTTTTAATTTAAAGTAAAATCTGCCGTACAGGTCTCTTCAAAGAAGGGTGAGATTTCTATCAAATCATAGCAAATATGTGAAAAGGCCAAGATACATACCGAAAGGAGGAAAGATAAACGGCCCAGCATAAATGTGTATAGTATGAGCAAGTGTTATTACAGATGTTACTGGCTGCCAGCATTATACCAAATCACAGTGTTCTGGGGGAAGAAGGATAAACACAATTTTGCCAAGCGATACTCTGTAATAACTGTATCTAGGAAGGTGCAATAATAATATTATTATGTTATGAGAGTATTTTACTCTCTACTGGAATGAAACATCACTAATGCTCTTTCTAAGAGACATAATAGATGAGGGTGTTTGGACACAGTATGGTTATTATATGTGTGACTGTGGTCAGCAAGGGCAACAATGTTGTAGGCACTCAATTTCCCGAAATGTTATCCAAGGAGTATTAAGGTATGTTTTATGCATATAAATATTAATATTGACAAATATTTTTTTCTCTTTCAGAATATCTCTGTGGCTGTAAGCCTTGATTAATAATGGAGTCTCAACAGGAGGCTGAGTAAAGTGGATCAGTTGGTATGGCAAGCACTGTATGCCTACGGTATGTCTTTATGTACAATGCACAATATTTTCCCACATTTTGTGCAGTCCTGTATCCTAACATTTCCTAGTTTATTTCACTGCCTTGTCATTTTGATTATGATAAATATTTAACTTTAGAGCTTGTATACTGCCCTCATTAGACTGTTTGAAACTTCAACCTATTTTTCTTCATTTTTAGTGGATCGCCTCTCCTCTTGTTAATGCCTAGTCTATCCCAGGGATTAAAAGAGCATTAGACAAATCTCTCTTTGAGCATTTCATATACTTGATACATCATATATATATATATATATATATATATATATATATATATACAATGTTCCCTGTAAAGGTCTTGTTTATTTTGGTTACTCTCCAACTTACTCTTGTCTTATATAAAATGAAGATGGGTGTCCAAATCCATTCCTTTTGCTTAGTCAGTGATACAAACGACTGACAGGGTAATGGTTTACATTTTGTACATTTTTTTTGCAAGTTTTATAACACCCCAGCGTGGGCACATACGCACCAGATGGTTTATTTCTAGACTGAAACGCATTTGTCCACATCTGAATACAGACATTGTGATTAATACTCCTGTGGCACCAGTTCCCTCCAACAAGACTAGTATGTAGTGATGAGCGAATCTGTCCGGTTTCACTAAAAAATTTGTGAAACGGCGAAACAATTTGCGGACTTGCAAAAAATTTGCGAAACACATTGAAGTCAATGGCCGTCAAAATTATTTTGATGCGCAACAATTTTATGCGCTGGTCAATTTTGACACGGAGGATTTTTACCAGGTGAATTTTTGTCGCAGTTTTGCAAAAACATTAGCAAAACGCGGGAATTCGCAGCAAATCCATGCCTGCCAAATTTATTCGTCCATCACTACTATTATGACATAGTTTCAGCAAATGCCAAATTACGTTGTACTTGAGTTGAGCTGTAATATTGAAAGCCATGAATTAAGTCTGAATCCAGAGCTTCAGTATACATATTTGGATTTATCACTTTATGATTTTCTGTATTGATCTTCTGATTTTATAGTCTTGGGTCAGGACAGTATCCTGACAAATAATGCAGTGGGGATGTAAAGTATACAGTTAGTTTAATTTAGGATAATGTTTAAGACTTTCAGAAAGGATTTTGAAAACAATTAATGGTGGATTGTTCTACATAATTTGGAAGTAAATTGACAATCTGATCTGACAAATTTCTGGGAACCCCAGATATAATTTTGATTCATAAATAGAAATGCATATTCCAAGCTAGTGTGACACCCAAACTATTTTAGTCCTAATCAATAAGACAGTTGGTGCTATGATTGACTGTCCTTACTCAGTATGCACATCTCACTATCTCTCTCTTATGCCAGTGAATGATCTCTTTTTAACTGTCCAATCCTAGCAATTAAAATATTTATACTTACCTTGTTTATGTACATTTACTCTGGGGTCCTGTACAGTGCCTCTTTTCTAAGGTAAACAAATTCAATTTGTGTTCAGGTAATATTGATGTGGTCATTAAAATAAGAAGTGATTACCAAAAATATGATGTTTTATAATATTTAACAACTATGGTAAACAATTATGGATGTTTAAATTTGTAAAGAAGGATACTAGAGACCTGTTTCAGGTATACAGAATAACTGTTTGCTTTCCCCTGTAGAACTTTACAGTGAACATTTCCTCCAGCGCAAATCTTTTAGCTGCTATTTTGGATCATTTGGTTGTAGATAAGTCCCATCTCTTTTCTGGTAAGTCTTGTGTATGCTGCCATCACCTAGGGGCCCATTTATTAAACCTTGATTTTTTTCTGGCCAAGGTTTTAAGGGGAAAAAAAGACAAATTTTTTTTAGAGATATATCATACCCCAAAGCTGATGTCCTTGAAGTTGTTTTTTGATATTGTGATCTGCACTGGATAATCCCATAAAGTCAGGTTTTCGTCTGATAATTCGAAAAAGTCTAGTTATCGGAGATTCCATTGTACGATATGAATTGTCGGTCAAGTTTGTTGGGACATTTTGTCTCTCCGATTATTTCTAGAAAAATTATTGATACGGGAGTTTGGTTACTTTGTTTTCATAACAAACTGAGATTAATTCCAGTTTTAGTAAATCAACCCTCAAATGTGCCAAGTGGTAACATTGCCATGTGCATACCCACCTTCAATGTATAGTGCTTAATAAGAGAGTATACTGGTAAGGCACTCCAGGACTCCAGGGGTCAGAACTATTTCTGCAAGGTTTTTTTTTTTTTTTTAAATAATCCATAATGAGAATTTTGCCAAGAACTGTGGACTTTACAGTTGTGTTAATAGTAGCTTTCTATAGAAAATAGTCATTAAATAGCTTGTACCACACATTTTTCACTGCTGTCCTATCAATACTTGCCATTGCTTAACCCCCGCCTTCAAATTGCTCCTATTCATGCAGTTACTCCATATAATAATAAAGCCGCAAACTAAACAAATGTAATAAATCTATATACGAGTATAAAAACTTTTATTACAATGGAACAGAAACTATTAATTATAATAAGTTGATTTAATAGTAAGGTAGTATGGAGGTGACCAATCAGGACCTCAAAAATTGCATTGCTTCTAAAAAATTTTTTTTTACCATTTTTCAGGTGACCGCTATCAGCGCTGCTCTTGAATCATGAATCAACGGTTGAAACTAAGCAAATGAACTAAATGGATCTTGATACATCAACTTGGAGAAGAACAAAGACACAACACTTTCTCTCATAAATATGCCATAAGATTTTTATAGTTTTTTGTAACCCATCTCTTTATAATCTGTCCACTCATGTATAACGGGTAAGTCATTAATAGAAGGTTGATAACGTTTCCCCATCCTTAATAGTGTTTTTAAAATAATATTGGGAGAAGTAAAACGTTGAATCAATCACAGTTCATTTTAGGTTTAGAATTTTTAAGAACACACTGGCCTCTTGGTCATGCTTGTTATTTTGCCCAATAAGGCACGCCCATGAAAATGATTAAGATATTAGTTAGTATAGATTTATTTCCAATTTATTTCCAATACTTCCAATTTTAGAATACCAATAGAAACAGTATTGAATATGATGTTGCAATTTCAACAGAAATAAATAGATATTATACATATTGGCATGCAAAAAGAACATTATTCAATATTCTGGAGGATCAATTAGCAATATAGGTCTAAAAGTATAGGTTGCTGTGTTTTTTCTTTTATAGGTAGGATGTAAATGGTTAATAAACACACAATCCCTATCATCTGTATAGGGAAGAGGGACATAACTACACATTAAGTAGACCCTGTGGTTGCTGAGGGCCCAGGAGTGTAGGATTCCCAGTAAGGCTCTAATTAATGTGCTATTTCAATATATATTTGTAGAATGGGTCAACTTACCAATGTTTTGGTTGAATTTTGCCATTGGGAGGTTTTGGAAAGCAGCTATATGAGAATATATCAACCAATGAGCAATAATGAGCTATTAATAATTGATCCAAAACTTTATAAGACTTCTATTGAGAAAAACACACTTGTGTTGCACAATGCAAGAATTCAAGCATGATGTTCCCATTGTGGACTTCTTTCATATTTATTGGCACCTGTAGATTTGTCTATCATAAGTGTATCTATAATATCAATTTGATGAATTTAATAAAGTGGGACTAAGCAAAAACATAAAACAGATGGTACACAGATGGGGAATTTACTCTTTCCTTCCTTTGTTTTTACATCATTAAAATAAATATAACGTTTTAGCTTGATTTCCTGCTTGGTGTATTGAAACTAAAGTGGTGTGCAGTATTGCTGGAAATATGTGGGAGTTTTCTGAAATCTTCCTACCTCACTCTGTCAGGTCAGGGAAATTAAACGCTACAGTAGAATCTGGGTGGCAAATGTACCAATGAGACATCTCAAGGCTCTGTAAGTTGGAGTTCAAACTATTTCTGTTCTACCAGTCACGTGCTTCAATGGCTTTCTTGTAGCTTGGTGTTTCTGCAGCATCAAACCTTATTCACGTGGTTGCAACTTAATGGGCTGAGCCTATGTGTAAATAGATAACAAATGAAAAACATAAATACTCTAATGGGAGTTGTAAGTGCAAAATAAAGGCTTTTCTTCATTATTGGGGTTGTAAAGTGAAGACATTTTCTGGTAGTTGTTCAAGTTGGACTGATGGAGCATAAGAAATGGCATTCTATTTTTATAATATATATATATTTTATAATGTCATGAGTTTCAAGCAATAATTGTATCTACTGGGGTATTAGACAAGACAGTTCAAATGACAAGTTGTTTCTGAGAGCTGTAACGTCCTTTTTGTCCTCTTTCTATAACTAAGTACTTTTTAGTAATATAATGAAACCCAAAGCGACATAATTTAGGGGTCCATTTCTTAAACCTTGATTTTTTCTGGTCAAGGTTTTAAGGGAGAAAACAAGAATTTTTTGTGGAAAAAAACAACTTGAACTTAGAGATTTATCATACCCCAAAGCTGCTAAAAATCTGAATCTGAAAATACTCCATCTCAAACCGGTCAATGGCAATTTGTTTCTAGACATCGTGATCTGCGCTGTATAAGTCTGGGCTTTCAACGATAATCTGAAAAAGTTTCGGAGCGTCAATCGTACAATACGAATTGACAATTGATTTTGTTGTGACATTTTGTCGCTCCCAATTATTATTGATAAATTAGTTCAATTCATGGAAGGGAGTTAGGTCAACTTTGTTTTTAGAAAAATATTAGATAAATTCGAGTTTTAGTAAATCAGCCCCTTAGATTATATTGTTTGATACACAGCAATGATGAACCCATTATTAAAAGAGTAGAACGAGTAAAAAATGACTGGGATCTGTTCTTTGTTGGGTATTTCTGTTTCAAAGCAAACATTTTCCTCTTCTTTCTGTGTCTTGTTAGGAAGCTGGCATTGGCTTTTCATTCCCTTGTCCTCTACTAACTGGCATCCAGTTTATGTCTGTTCATTTTATTTTAGGATTTCTCCTTTACACCACCTAGAGTAAATCAAGGGCCTGCCCTTGTCCAGCGATTCCCTGAAAGGGGACTTATCTCCACTCTCCATGTTTATAATTATAAGGTTTGCCAAGTTACTAAGGCAGCACAGATGTGTTACCATAAAGGTGTCCTCTGGAGAGCATTGGTTTTGCAGACTCAATTCCACTAGCACAGATGAGCTAGATACACCATTTATCAAAGTGATTATATAAACAAAGCTGGCCATTTATAACCTACAAGAAGAAGGTTATAAGTATTATTATTATTATTATTATTATTATTATTATTATTATTTTTACACCAGCATTGTGTCATTGAAACCCTTGGTACCCCTCAAAGATATTTAGAAGATCCAAAATAAATGTAATCCTTAGGTCTCTTATGTCAGAATAAGGTCTGTGAATTGTATATATATATATATATATATATATATATATATATATATATATATACACACTAAGCATGTGCAGTGTCACTGACACTGCTAACAAAGATGGAAAACTCTTGTGACAACTTTGAAGGCCTAAATCTTTAGGCTGGTTCAGTATATTCAGCATATAACATATGGCATTTTTAGGCAGATTTATTTTTATATATAATAATAAATTTTTTATTCACTGGCATAAAACTGACGTTTCGGCTGTGTTCTCAAAGTGACTTTAAGAAAGGCTGTGGACACAGCTGAAATGTCAGTTTTGTGCCAGTGAATAAGACCTTTTTACATTTGGATTAGAAAATCTATAGGATTATAGATTGTTTTTATTCTCCTGATATAGTTAGACTGTAGACTTAGAGATACTCTTCCTTTTTCTCTGTTGTCACGTTCAATCTTCGTCCTCACCCTGAGCTCTCTATGTATCTTTTCTTACTATGCTGCTTTTCCATATCCATTAGATAACATCCTGCAAATCTGTGGCTCTGGATTGATCATTAACTTTGTTGCCCTGAACAGGGCTGCCCTGATTCTCGGCACTTGAGTTACAAAGCATTCAGTACAGAAAAATAAAGAATAAACAAATATGGAAATTCAATTTAAATTCATTTTGGCCTGCTGGTAGGGCATGTGGAAGTATAGATGTCATATAAGATAGAATGCACACATTAAATGTGGACATTCCAGAACTTAAATCTCACTGGGTCTGCATGCAATCTGAATCCTACTGAGGACTAGTAACACCAAACAATTAAAATGAATGAACACATACATAAATGATTCAGTAGATGTGTACTTTACTGTATACATTGAAGGGTTCTGTAATTCATATGTGTGCCAAACAGAATTTCTAGCAGAAGTTCTCAGAACTCAAAAGAAAATATTTTCTTCCTTTCTTTAGTAGGGCTCAAAGAAGGGGTGTCTTATAAAACTGCACAGCAACACTGTTTTGTTCCCTAAATAAAATGGTAGTTCCCTCAGTTTATGTTCATTCTGCAGAATCTAATAGGGACAAACTGAAGCAGATACTCAATTCACAGTAATAGCCTGAGTTGATTGCTTGTAATGTATGTATTATTCCTGAATCAA
Source organism: Xenopus laevis (assembly GCF_017654675.1). Lineage (NCBI taxonomy): Eukaryota > Metazoa > Chordata > Amphibia > Anura > Pipidae > Xenopus > Xenopus laevis. Next base: position 193,710,977 of record NC_054371.1, read on the forward strand.
ACTGAGCAGTGCATCTTTATCTTCTATACATACTGTAGTTTAAATATCTCTTAGTTCCTTTAATTTTTATTGCTATTTCAGCAGTATCTATATCAGCATCTGTAGTTACTATTTGGCCAAGGATGTGAAGATGTCACTCCATACAGGTGGATTCTTACTTGAAAACAATAGAAAAATATTTTATTTTTTATAACCTTGAATTCTATAGAAGAAAATAGTATTCTATTTTGTTTAAAACCATTAAATTACTAATTTCAATTTTTTTTTCCCCTGTTACTGAAGGTTGTTTGTCATTTCGAGATCCATGATCACCTACTGGTAGTGGTCCTGTAATGGTAGTAAAGTACCAGTTACTGCTTAAGAGCAGAGCATCAATTTTCTAATTAAGGTTTGCTCCAGCAGAATTCTGCACTGAAATCCATTTCTCAAAAGAGCAAACAGATTTTTTTATATTCAATTTTGAAATCTGACATGGGGCTAGACATTTTGTCAATTTCCCAGCTGCCCCAAGTCATGTGACTTATGCTCTGATAAACTTCAATCACTCTTTACTGCTGTACTGCAAGTTGGAGTGATATCACCCCCCTCCCTTCCCCCCCCCAGCAGCCAAACAAAAGAACAATGGGAAGGTAACCAGATAACAGCTCCCTAACACAAGATAACAACTGCCTGGTAGATCTAAGAACAACACTCAATAGTAAAAACCCATGTCTCACTGAGACACATTCAGTTACATTGAGAAGGAAAAACAGCAGCCTGCCAGAAAGCATTCCTCTCCTAAAGTGCAGGCACAAGTCACATGACCAGGGGCAGCTGGGAAATTGACAAAATGTCTAGCCCCATTTCAGATTTCAAAGTTGAATATAAAAAAATCTGTTTGCTCTTTTGAGAAATGGATTTCAGCGCACAATTCTGCTGGAGTAGCACTATTAACTGATGCGTTTTGAAAAAAACATGTTTTCCGATGACAGGATCCCTTTAAGGTTTTTTTAACCTATGAATTGATAAATTTGAGGTATTCGAGTTTTTTCCCCGATTGCATTCAATCGTGTTTTTTACATTTAGATTTTTCCATAAATAAGCAAACGAGTTGTGAGTTTAGTCAAAGTAGAAAAAGCCTCACCAACTCGACCTTTGATAAATAACCACCTAAGTGTAAAACCATGAAAAACTCTAATGCAAAACTTCTCCAAGTAAAAGCAGTTGAGGTCTCATTAAAGTCAATGGGAGCTGTGCTGATCCTATTGAATTTTTTTAAATAATTTAGACTTATAGAGGTTTCCATATTTTTTTTGCCATTAATTGTCCTAAAAACTTTAATTTTAGGACTGAACTCCACATCACGATGAGGACCGATTTGTTGAATGACAATGATATGCATGAGATGTGATTTTATGGAAGTGGAGGCCTATCTATTAAAGTTTGGATTTTAGTGGTTTTAAAGGTTTTTGACACTATAATTAAAATCACTTTACTAAAACCATGAAGGCCATCAAATCTATTAAAAAAATCTGAACTGAAAACTGCAACTTTTTCATATTATTGCACAAAAGCCAGCATCAAAAATACCTGAAAACCACGAATCAAAGAAAGATCTTCCAGTTGTAAAAGAGACTTCTGCCATTGGCTTATACATGATTTCAACAAGTTTTAGCTGGAGTATTTTCGTAAGTGGAATTGTCCCAAAAAAGGTGCACTTTTTCCCCCCCCACAACTTTTTTGGATTTTTGGTGTCATGAAGGTTTCAAATACTACTTAAACTATACCTTCAATAAATGGGCCTCTACATGTTAAAAATACACCACCCATTGACTTATATAGAAGTTTGCCAAGTTTTAGCAGCAGGATTTTTTCATTTGATTTTCTGAGATTTTTTTCAATAGCTACAGTTAGAAAATTATAAATAAAAAAAATAAATAAATTAAGAAAAGCTTGAAATTGAAAAAAATTGGGATTGCATTTTTTTTTTACAATGATTTTTTTTGAATCACTGAAAAAACATTTTAATAAAGTTGCCCTTTAGAGCCTTAACCAATATATAAAAATATGATATAAAATATATATTATAATATTATAAATATAAAATAAAATAAATATAAAATATTATAAATATAAAATTATAATATTATATATTACTCTATTATACTGCTTTCCAGAATCGTTTGGCTTCTTTGTAAGTACCTAACAAACTCATCCATCATTTATCACTGGAGAGCCCCAAAATGGAATATATATGTGAAACTGCAAATCAATCTGACATTGTACCAGTAATAATTAGGGTGACAAACAACTCTTTATCCAAAACTATTTCTATTTTTGCTGAGGGTGTACGAAGTTGGCAAGCTGCTCAAGAAGGCAAGGACTTTAGTAGACATGTTTAACAAAGGGATAAGATAAAGTTACCCCATGGGAAGTACACAGCCCTCTGTCCTTTTGTGTAGGACTTTTAGGGGCATATTAATCACAGGGGTAGCTCTATTTTCACTCTAAATTATGCCTTTAAACCCTTATTCCTCTAGGCCAGGAGTCCCCAACCTTTTTAACCTGTGAGCCACTTTCAACTGTAAACAGAGTTGGGGAGCAACACAAGCATAAAAAAGTCCCTTGGTGTGCCAAATGAGGGCTGCGATTGGCTTTTTGGTAGCCCCTAAGTGGACTGGAAGCCTACAGGAGACTCTACTTGGCACTATACTTACTTTTTATGCAATTAAAACTTGCTTCCAAACTTGGAATGTCAAAAATAAGCACTTGCTTTTGGACCCCGAAAGCAACATCTAAGGGGTTGGAGAGCAACATGTTGCTCACGAGCTACTGGTTGGGGCTATGCTCTAGGCTATGTAAAGCCAAGATTCTGGACATCACTGGTATTTGGTGTAATATGGGGCAAGTGTTTGTCTATAATTAGCAGTGCTGTATAAGGGTAAGGTCACACTGGGCATTTTGGGGAGATTTGGTCGCCTGGTGACTAATCGCTTCGTCTTTGCGGCAACCAATCTCCCGAAACACCTTCCCTTACTCTGTGCTGGATAATATGAAAAATCGCTGGAGCTAATCACACGTGGCGATTCGTTTTCTGAAGTCGCCTGAAGCTTCCTCGAAACTTCGGGCGACTTCAGAAAACGAATCGCCACGTGTGATTAGAGCCGGCGATTTTTAATTTTAGTCAGCGCAGAGTGAGGGAAGGCGTTTGGGAAGATTGGTCGCCGCAAAGACGAAGCGATTGTTGCCAGGCGACCAAATCTCCCCAAAACGTCCAGTGTGACCGTACCTTAATAATAATAAAGGTAATAATGTATAATTTTCTATATTGTGTTTTGCCCTGCCACATAAGCTATTACCTTAACTAGTGATAACTATAGACTCCCTCACTCATTTTGTAAGTGAATATACCCAGTGTGTTTTCATATGCTTCGAGTGCTTACTAGAACATTTTTGGATGCAGTAAAGCCACTTTAGTAGATCAATGTCTGAATACTCCAAAAAGAGCAGTGACATTCAAGTACATTTACCCAAGGGTTATCTCTCGATGGAAGAGAAAAAATAATCTTTATTTGATGAGATAAGCAATCAGCTGAAATCTATCCTCTTTAAATAAACTGATTCTCCAGTATTTTCCCAGTGTTGGTGTAAATTGTTGTCTCTGATGTCCCTTAGGGCTTTCTTCTCTGCTTTCTGATTTGGTGTATAAAAGCTGCGGTGAATGATGGATTACTGTGTCATTGCAGCCTGCAAAGGATTAATTTGTTTCATTGATTTCTCTTTAGGCAGATTGCCAGGATTTGCAGCTTCCCACCTTTCTCTGAGACTTCCAGCAGTAATAGACAGTAATAGCCTAAGACAAATCAGACTCTTCTTGTATAAATTCCATGAAAGCAGCAAGAATGTGGGACTACTGAGTGTTTGTGGGATTTATCGTTTTAATACATTTGAGTATTTAGAGCCCTAGACATATAAGGGATAATTAAATAAACCTTCTGCTTATGCTGATTTTACTAATAAGAACACAATTTCATCCATAACATGCAACACAACAAAGCTTTTATGCCAAGACTGGTGCAGAAAAGGAACAGTCTACAACTTGTGTGCAAAGTGGACACTCCCATGTACAATGAAATAGGGACACTTCTCCTTGATCCTGTGCAATGGTATTCTCTTAAGTGGCATACATATGGACATTCCTGTGCTATCTATGTGCTGCACATCCAGTAGTACAAAGGGGTATTGTTGTTGTCAAAAACACGGTGCATTGGATCTGTATATTTGCACCTGGACCCCAGTTCTCTTATTTTCTCAAACCAGGTCTGATATATAAAACACTAAAAGAAATATAATATTTATATAAACTGAACAAATGTTCAGAAGACCTCTTTCAGTAGCTTAACATAATATTTAAATATTTTACTCTAGGGAAACGGAATATATATTTTATATATATTTTTTAACAAAACTGTATACTGCATTGGATCCGTTTTCTGGAAATCCAGAAAGCTCTGAATTACGAGATGTCCAGCTCGCATAGGGGCAAATTTATTAATCTCGGAAAATTCACCAGCGACGGCTTTGATCACAGCGCAACACTTTGCCTTTGCCAGGCGTAGATTCGACAGGACAATGATAATTCACTTAAATCCGAAGTTGCATCCAGGGCCCCGAACGCTGGCAAAGTTGCGCTAGTGTTACTGCGCGAAGCAAAACGAAGTTACGCTAGCGTTGCATAATTTGCATATGGCGGGAAGTTAAACTTCAATGGACATATATGTTGCAACAAATACATTACACTACACAAGCCCATGGACCCTTAATAAAAGAAAATAGAATTGTTACATTGCCCTACACATGAGCCCAGTATATAGTTTATGTGCCAAATAGGGGGGAAGTGAGTTACCTCAAATTCGGCAGGCGTTAGGGAGTGAAGTGACGCTAGAGTCTATCTTCTATGCTAGCGAAGTTACGCCAGCGACCGTTAGTAAATCAACGTCACGCTGGCGAATTTTTGTCAGTGTTAGTCACTTCACCCTTTAGTAAATTTGCCCCATACACTCTATTTTATCCAAATGATACAATTTTTTAAAAAAAAATGGTTTCCTTTTTCTTTGTAATAATAAAATAGTATCTTGTACTGATCCAAACAAAGATATAATAAATCCTTATTGGAAGCAAAACCAGCCCGTTGGGTTTATCTAATGTTTAAATAATTTTCTAGTAGACTTAAGGCATGTAGATAAAAATTACAGAAAGATCCATTATCCAGAAATCTACAGGCCCCGGGAATTCTTGATAACAGGTCCAATACTGTACATATACTTAAATTGATGCAAAAATATTTTCAAATCTGTAATCTTGTCAGGGATGTCAACCTTCAATGACCGAAATCTGGAAAATCTTGTCTGTCTTTGGCCATGTCCAGTTATGCCCAACTACACACCCTTGCTACACCCCCAACTGGAGATATAAATATTGGCTCTGGAAAAATCTGGAAGAATAGACAGTTCTGCCTATTTATGAGATAAAGGGTCCTGGATTAGAAGCTGGAACACAAAAGAGTCTTCGGTTTCAAAAGTCTGCAGAACACTAGCTTAGATGATGAATGGAAAGTTGCTTTATTCAATGCAACTTCACACCATAAGTTGCAAAGAACAACAAATAACTTTTCATATAAAGATACTCAAAGACATAAGAATTGGTCATCATAGTATTTTTGGATTGTTAGCTCTCTAGAAATCAATGGCACCAGTCTAAATTACTTGAAATCTCAGATATTATAAAATGTATAGATTTTACTTGTGATACTAATGATTGCTGTGACTCTTCCATGGTGGGAAGAGTTACAGACTTTTACCTAATTTATAAAATTGTTATTTGGAAATATTGTGCTTCTAAAGAGCCATTTGCTGTCAAATACTTAAAGGGATACTGTCATGGGAAAAAAATTTTTTTTCAAAATGAATCAGTTAATAGTGCTGCTCCAGCAGAATTCTGCATTGAAATCCATTTCTCAAAAGAGCAAACAGATTTTTTTATATTCAATTTTGAAATCTGACATGGGGCTAGACATTTTGTCCATTTCCCAGCTGCCCCATGTCATGTGACTTGTGCCTGCACTTCAGGAGAGAAATGCTTTCTGGCAGGCTGCTGTTTTTCCTTCTCAATGTAACTGAATGTGTCCCAGTGTGACATGGGTTTTTACTATTGAGTGTTGTTCTTAGATCTACCAGGCAGCTGTTATCTTGTGTTAGGGAGCTGCTATCTGGTTACCTTCCCATTGTTCTTTTGTTTGGCTGCTGGGGGGGGGGAAAGGGAGGGGGTGATATTACTCTAACTTGCAGTACAGCAGTAAAGAGTGATTGAAGTTTATCAGAGCACAAGTCACATGACATGGGGCAGCTGGGAAATTGACAAAATGTCTAGCCCCATGTCAGATTTCAAAATTGAATATAAAAAAATCTGTTTGCTCTTTTGAGAAATGGATTTCAGTGCAGAATTCTGCTGGAGCAGCACTATTAACTGATTCATTTTGGAAAAAATTTTTTTTCCCATGACAGTATCCCTTTAACTACTACAACCCTGAATAAAGAAATGGCTTTAGTACAGTGGTACAAAGCCTGTGTTAAAAAAATACTGCAATAAATGTCAGGTCATGAAATACGAAATCTAGTAAATCCAATAGTTTTTCTCCATTCTGTTATTCATTGCCTTCCTGTCAGCCTTTTAGATTGCAAATCATTTGATTGACTATTAGATGTTTGGAAAGTGAATTATGAATGTGGCTTCCCTTCTATGAATGGATGTGTTCTCAGTTGTCTTTATTGTTATATATATAAACTCGGTGTAGCAATAAGAAGTTAAATGGTCAGAAAAGATCTAAAGAGTAAATGGTTTTGGAAATGTTTTAAAGTTTTATAGGGTGTTCCTAGTGTGCGTGTGATTCATTCTGACTGCTCTGTGCTGTAGAAATTATTTGTATTGTGTTGGCTTAGGGAGAAAGCTCTTATGTTGTTTTATTGGGCAGACCAATGCTGTTCAATCTTTCCATGGAGCAGCCCAATTATCTGATATACCCTGCCTACAGGTTCACAAGCCTTATTATATTAAAAAATATAGTTATAATAAATAAAATGCTGTCACACAGACAAGTGTAAGGTTCTTGTGCAAGGTATGGGCTGCTAAAAGCCTCATGGATAATTACATTCTGTCTTAGGCCTCAGAGCTTCTACAATATGGGGCTGCAGGGCTGAGAGGCCATGAAAGGGTGCTGCGGAGAAAATCCCTGCAAAAAGTTGTGCTGTTGGTATGGCCACATATTGTCAGTTGTAAGCTCTATGGGGAAGGGGCCGTCCTTCCCTTTAGACTGTATGCCTATGCATAGGGCCTTCCTCACCTATTTGTACCTGTATTGATTGTGATGTTTGTTACTCCATATATTCTATGTATGTAATTCATGTGATGTAGTTGTATAATCACAGTTACTTTACAGTGCTACGCAATATGTTGGCGCTATATAAATACATGTTAATAATAATTTACTTACCACCGAAGCTGCGCCAGGGCGCCGCTAATTCACTAAAATCCGAAGTTGCACTCAGGGAGGCGAAAGGTAGTGAAGTTGCGCTAGCGTTAACTCATCAAGCAAAGCAAAGTTACGCTAGTGTTGCCTAATTTGCATACGGCGCCAAGTTAAAGTACAATGGACGTATATGTAGCAGCAAATTACTTACACTGAACAAGCCTGGGAAAGCTTCATAAAATAAAATAGAGTTGTTATTTTGCCCTACACATGTGCCCACTGTATAGTTTAGGTGCCATATGTTAGGAAATGTAGGGGGGAAGGGGGGTACCCCCAAAAATTTTTTCAATCTTTTTCAGTCTATCACCCTTAAAAAAGGAAAAACCGCCAGCGATTTTTGGGACTTAGAAAAAATTTAAACCTTTTTTGAAGCAAGCCCTATCTACTCTATTGCACTTCGCCTGGTCTGAGGTGGCGAAGGAAAGTCTGGTGCAAGAGATAACGTTCAGTAAAATGCACAAGTTAGTGAATTAGCGTAGTTACGTCCCTTCACCATGGCACAACTTCGCCTGGTGTAAGGGTGCGAAGTAGCGCTAGAGTAGGTCCACTTCGCTAGCGAATTTACGCCAGCACCCATTAGTAAATCGGTGAAGTAACGAAATGACGTCACGCTGGTGAATTTGCGTTAGTGTTAGCCGCTTCTCGCTTTAGTGAATTTGCCCCATAGACTCCATCATATGGTTCACATGCTTCACTCAGGTTTATTGCTAGTGATGGGTTAGTATAAATAAATTCGCCAGGGCAAATTGACGCATTTTGCCACTGACAAATAAGTTTGCGAAACTGCGGAGAAAATCCGCCGTTACGAAAAAATTTCGGTGTGCATCAGAATAGTTGCGAGCATAAAAAGTGTCTCGCATCAAAATTATTAGGACGCCCATTGACTTTAATGCATTTGGACAAAATAGGTGTGCATATAAAAATTGTTGCAGGCGCCAAAATTGCATGCGTCAAAATAATTTTGACGTCCACTGAATTCAATGCGTTTCGTAAATTTTTCGCTGTTTCTCGAATGTAGCGGGAAATCTGTGAATTTTTGGGCGAAACAAAACAGGACAAATTCGCCCATCCCTATTTATTGCAGATTATCCCCCTAGAGGAGCCAACCAAGCACTACTGATTGAAGACAGCATAGACATACTTCTTGTGAAACTTATGTTACAAAGTAATTCTCTGGAAAATAAAGTGATCACTGCACCTGGAATAACAAATAGAAATACATCTGAATGCTCTTCCGGTGTTCTGTATCCTGGAACGCCACATTGAGGAACATCTCACAATGATGGACCTCTCACAATGCTGCCTAGTCACCTTACTGAAAGTTTGGCAGACTATGCAATTATGGGTAATGTGAAATCTATGTAATAAGATTATCTCCTTGTTGAGCCCATGCGTTTCAGGGATATCAAATCTCAAGTTTTACTTTATCTTTCAAAACAAAGTAATTCTGCAAACGTGCCGGATGAAAAGTTCTTCTAATTTAATGCAGAGTGACGATTTTGTGCCCAATTGTCATACATCTATTGCTTTCTTCCTCTCAATTTAAATCTGATGTAAAATAAAGAATTCCTTTGGGTAATGTGTTCAGGCTCTGTTCCTTCCCATCTATGGATTCTCATCTGAAACGCCTTAATGTGATTGTCATGCTTTCCTTTGATTGGTATAATCGCTCAGTGGAAATGGCTCAGTGGAGCACCTCGTCATTTCCAATGGCCCCAGTTAGCAATCAAATAGCTGTAACTGTTCGCAGTTAGGAACCAACCTTGATCTTCTTTGGTTTGACTTAAAAAAAGAGAAGTCTGGATTGTGTGCATTGCCAGTTGACTGCATCAAATAAAATAAAATGGGGTAATATTAATTTCAGCGGCATTATTGCTCACACCATCGTACTCTTATTTTTTGCAGGTTCTATACAAAAAGTCTGATTAAAAATAAAAGAAATATATTGGATTAATTGGGACTCCTGTTTCATTTTCATCTTCGCTAGTGATGAGCAAAATCTTCATCGCAAAAATTACCAATGGGTGAAAAAAATTGTTACACATCAAAAAAATTTGTTGTTCATTATAACATTTTTGTCGCCCATAGACTTCAATGAATTTCAGCAAATTTTCGCCATTTCACAAATTTCTGGCAAAGCAAGTCAGATTCGCCCATCACTAATCTTCACTCTATGCTAGTCTATTTAAATGTAATTAAACCTGGGTCCCTATTGTTATTACTGTACAGGTACGAGACCCTTTATCCATAATGCCTGCGACCTGGGTTTTCTGAATAAGGGATCTTTCTTTAATTTGGATCTTCATACCTTAAGTCTACTAGAAAATCATTTAAACATTCTACAAATCCAATAGGATTGTTTTGCACCCAGTAAGGGTTAATTATATCTTAGTTTGGATCAAGCACAAGCTACTGTTTTAATATTACAGAGAAAAAGGAAATCAATTTTAAAAACTTGGATTATTTGGATAAAATGAAGTCTATGGGAAACGGTCTTCCCATAATTCAGAGCCTTGTGGATAAAGGGTTTCTGGATAACGGATCCCATGCCTGTACGGCATAACAACTGAGAATAAAGCAGCAGTCAGGCAGCCGGGACCATGTGGGAAGATAAATGACATATACATTTTTTTCCATAAGGGGCAATTAATTATAGGCTTGTAGGGTTGCCATCTGGCCAGTGTTTTACAGGCCTGGCCAGTAAAAATGCTGCTTGGTGACAATGTTATTAATAGGGAAAAAACATAAAAATATAGGATGTCTGGTATTTTTTTCCAGAAAAGGTGGCAACCCTAGCTCCTAATAAAATGCAATTGCTTAAATATAAATTATTTAATTATTTAATCTGCATCCCCTATTTATGTGGTCTGGACTCAGTGGCTGCCTGATTGTTTATTCTCAGCTGATATCCGCTCCATTTGCTGTAAGGTCTGGACATTCAGACTTCCATGTTTTGCTTGGTAAGTTATCTTATCTACAGTCAAACCACTGGTATTTTATTATTGAAACATGTACAGGTATGGGATCCCTTATCTTGAAATCTGTTATCCGGGGAGCTCTGAACTACAGGGATGCTATCTCCAAAACATTATAAGCAAACGTTTCTTCTTTTTCTCCATTATAATAAAACTGTAGCTTGTACTTGATGTTAACTTAGCTTCAGGAATCCATATTGGTCGCAAAACAATCCTATTGGGTTTATTTAGGGCCTTATTTATTGAAATCCACATTTTTATGATAAATTTATTTTAAAAAGTCAGAGAAAACTAGAATCCAAAATTTGACCTTATTTATTTTTTTAAAAAAAGCACAATTTAATTGAATTGGGGAAAAACTTGATAAAATCAAGCAAAAATCAATCATACGTTTTTTTCAGGATTTTTTCCCGAATCATTCGATTTTTCTGGCTTTTTCCCAAAAAAACACAAATTTTCGGATTTTTGCCCGATAAGTCCAGAATAGTTGGATTTTTTATTACATTCAGACTTTAATAATTAACCTCCTGATTGTTAACAGTGGCGTAGAAATATGAGGTGCTTTAATCCAGTGATTCTTAACCTGTGGGACAGGACCAAAAACTATTCCCAATTTGTTGATGGTGAGTCACCATGACCTGCTTTATTAAAGTTACCTGTTTTGCTACAGTACTTATTAAAAGTTAAATAAGGTGTATAATTCATGTACATTAGAAAGAAACCTCAGTTAATAGGCAGTATTTCTCATTCGGCACCAAATGTCCGAAATTTGGTGCTGTTCAAGTATTGGATACTTGAACAGCACCAAATTTCGGACATTTTCCTTATTTGTGAATGGGGCTACAGGGTTAAAATATGCCATTTTGGCTACTGCAAGTGATTTCAAACCCAGACCATGTGCAGTTGAAGCCGAGTCCATTGGCTTCAACTGTGTATGCTTAGGGGTTATTTATTTAAGTCCAAATGCCAAAAACTCAAAAATCCCGGGATTTATTATATCCCGAGGATGTTAAAAGTCCAAATCCGAAAATCCACCATCTCAGACCTGCTGAGGTTGTATATAAATCAATGGGAGAAGTCCCGAAGATATCCTGATCTACCCTGGCTTTTGTGCAATAATCTGAAGATTTCATGGTTCTTGGGCAAAAAATTTCAGGCTGAAATTTCGAAAAATGTGTTTTCCTGCACAAGAAATGTTAATGTATTGATAAATAAGGGTAAATAACCCGTGTGGATTTGGTCAGTGTCGATTTCAGAAAATTATGATCTCTTACAGTAGAAGATTCAGTGCTTTAATATGGTGCATGTCAACCCTGCTATACTACTCTGCTTGTTCTCAACAGGGTAAGGAAAACGGTGCAGATTTTGGAGGGTAAACTGGTGCTCTTTGAGTGGGGGAGGGTTCTTCAGAAATACTACCTTTTATCTTAGGCTTTTGTTCTTTAAAATCTATTCATTTGGGTCACAAATCTAAGTGCCCTTAAATGTGGTAAGGAAACCCTGCATTAGTTTAACAGGTGGGATGTGCTTGGGTTGGAATAATTTATATATTAGATTAATAAATATAAGAGGTTAAATTCAGCAGTTCCTATCATGGTTAGCTGGGGAATGGTGAGGAGCTTGATCTGGTCACGAGCCATGGCTCAGTTTTCCAAGCAGTCTCTCAATAAGTAAAGTTATTGTTGGAAGTTAAAAAAAGGACTTAACATTTTCTCACAAGAATCCAATTCACACTCCATGAGGCTCAAGGGTGAGAAGTCAGAGGTGAAAGGTGACATTGAATGTTTGGCCCCTTTCTGCTGTGTTTCAGACTGAGTCATGAAGCAGAGGGGCTGACAAGTTTCTTTTAAAAGTATTTGTTGTTGGGATTGCTTGTAATGACTGATTTTGCATATATTTCCATGACCATTATAATGTTATTCTAAACATTGGGAGGGGTCAGCTAAATTACCTCTCTCTTGAGAGCTTTCTTAATGGTGTCCCTTTAATGAAATCCTATTGATGGAAAAAGAGCAACAGATTATGTCAATGTCAATTTACAGATCACTTACTAGAAATCACAACGGGACAGGCACTTACCACAAGCAGTTACACCACCCCTTGAAAATGAACAAATAAACTCATAATTCACCCTCAAGTTCATTTGTAACCAGATTTCATGTTGCATTTGCTTTACAAAAGCTTTATTTAGTCAACATAAGCCATATATTGTCTTTATTGTCCTTGAGTGCATAACTAAAAAAATGGGTTACTTTCTGACACATTTCAGAAAGAGCTTGTTATGCCCATCATTGGGATATTCACTTGATGTGATATTTTTAATGTTTCTTCATCAGCTTTTGCTACTGTAATCTGAGCCAAGAGCAGGGAGAGACTCAGGCAGGAAGTGATGTCACACCACATTAATACTGCAGCTCCTATTCTAAACAAACAGAGAGTTTCTAGAGCTTTTTACTCAGGTATGGTAAAGCATTCTACAGAATAAATTTAGCATTCTAGCTTGCACTATTGCAGCTAATCTATTGGCAATAAAATGCCTCCGTAGCTTTCCTTCTCCTTTAAGACTTAATCGGAGAACATATTTATTGAACAGGAGCATCCACAGTAAAGTGTACATACAGAGCAAACAGGATCATACAGCAACAGTGGATAGGCATATACTCACAGCACCTTTTGTCAGTATGAGTACCCGCAGGGAAGAGAACATGTACAGCAGCAAGGAGGTACCCCAGATTTCAGGCTTTTCCCTACGTGGAACCTGAGGAGAAACTCACATCCCTAGGTCTGTAGACTTAGTCCTTACTTCTGGGCAATTAGTACCCGGTCTAATCCCACTCAACTCCTCGGAGGAGCCTCAAGATGCTCAGAGCCTAACTGTCTTTTACTCCTAGAGTGACCTCTTAAGGTGAGTAGCCTATCCTTACTAGACCTGTCTAGGTTCCACTGGAGCCCTGCCTACCTACTCAGGCCAGGGCTAACACAAAATGGACCCGAGCACATGGCTGCCCAGAACTTTATACTTATAGCACAGTGCTATCTACTGGGTGCTGATAGAACACCAAGGGGCATAGCTTTAAGCAGGATACGGAAACAGGTTCAAAAACAGTTTGTCTTTGGCACACCACTTACTTGATATTTATAGGGTGCATTCAATCCCAGGCTGCTTCAAGCCCAACGCAGTACTATCTTGCAAAAGGGGTAAAAGAAGCACACTCCTTAAATGCTCGCTCTCCCAACCCCTGCCCAATGGTGTCTTTGGAAGAGATCATGCTAAATAAAGAGAAAAGCAGGTATGGTCTTTCTAACCCCAAAGATAACACTTTATTTTTTCACTTAGGATAGGACTGACGCATGGACACTGCCTTGATAGGGCGCGTCAGCTTATGCATGCTTTGTACAAACTTTGTAACTAAAAGTGTCTTTTTTAAGAAAGTTACAGTTCAGTTGTGCAAGAATATTTTTTCAGGGGGTTATATATCGAGAGTGCTGGGGCTAACTTGTTTAGTATGTAAATTAAGCCTTGCCCACATGCACCCAATAAGAAAGGTGAGGAGCGGCATTTCAGCTTGATTTGTTTTAAAAAACTATATATATATACTTCCCCAAACTCCCAGCACTCTCGACAAATACACTCACGTCGCCTGGGTGCACGCCTCACAAAGCTGCATACAATCCTCCCCGGAAGAAGCCGCACTGCTCAGGACTTATCAAAATATATAGAAGTTTATTGAAAAACTAACGTTTCGGCTGCAACATCAGCCTTACGCTGTGTCCACAGCCTTTCTCAAAGTCACTTTGAGAACACAGCCGTAATGTCAGTTGTGTGCCAGTGAATAAAACACTTTTTTTACATCATAAAACCTGTGAGTGTGACTATGTCTCTTTACATCGTACTTATTGATAGTGATGGATGAATTTCCGCGACTAAATCGTGAAATCAGAAAGTTGCATGAAAAAATCTTGAAATTATGAAATTTTCCTGAAAAATTGTGAAAATCAGACATTTTCAGGAAATAATCGTGAAAATCTGACATCAGTGGTCTTGAAAATTGTCTTAGTAACAGACCGAAATGTTGACCTCCTGTTTTTAATGTATTAAATAAAACTATGGATTTTTAATTACTTTTTAAAGGTGAATAGAACCTAATCAGAAGAAACATACCAGGAGAAGCTTATTCTTTAATCTCCCCCTACAACACATGCACACTTACGAGTGCGCGTGCTCACATGGTGGAGGGCGGGGGTAGCCAACCGGGTGCCTAGGGTAGAGTCCTGCACGGGTCCATTTTTTTGGACCCGTACCCGACCCGTACCCGCAACCCGCAACCCGAACCCGAACCCGCAACCCGCAATTTGACCCACTTGGAACCGCTACCCGCACCCGACCCGCATACTTGCTACCTGGACCCGGACCCGCAACCCGCAATTTGACCCGCATGTTCCCGCTACCCCCACCGGAACCGCGGGGATGTCTGTCTGCAGCGCCCCCTACTGGAGGAATTTCAAAAATTACTATTGCAAGGCAATTACATTTTAAAAAGGACATTTTAAAAGAAAATAAAATGGAGAAAGAGGCATATTGGCAGACAATCTTTTCCACATTTATTTAACAACAAATAAGACATTCTGGTTACATTCACATTATTGTCATTGTTGTTGCTGTGTTTGTTAATAAATGTTGAAGTTAGAATTTACAGTTATTGCTTGGCTGTTTGTTTGATTACACATAAGAGAAAAGAACTACATATGTGTAATCATACAGGGCACTGCCACGTCATCTGAAGCAGGCAGGCAGAGTTCGCCGGGCGTGCGGCACCAAGGCAGTGCCAGTTGCAGTTGGTAAGATCTTCTTCTTGGTATGGTAGTGATAAAGTGGCAGTGGTGGTAGTGGATGATGCCTGGTGGCGGTGCTAGGGCGGTGAGCGTGCTCAGGAGAATGGCTGCCGGTGTCTGGTGATGGTGTGACTGTGTGTGGCTTTCTGGCTGCAAGCAGGTTGTTGTTGTGCTGCCTTGGCTTGTTGTGGCAGTATTGAACAGGAACTGGCAAGTAGAAAAATTAATACACCACAGTTACAGTGAGTGAGTGAGACATGAGTCACAGAGTCACACACACACCAAGCAAGGCAGCGCCATATTTCCCCAAAAGATTCTAGATAAAACAAAAAATTACAGTGAACTGAGTGAAGCTCTGACTGAGTCCTGACTATCCTGAGTGAATAGCTACTGCTAGCTAGTGCCATAATTACATAATTACTGGCTTGCCTTGTTGATTCATTAATTGCATGCAACGTGCGCACTGTTTGTTTGCGCCACGCAACACGTCGCACGCACCAGACAGTTCATAAAGAAACAGCCACCCACCCGACCGTCCCCCACTTACACACACAGTCGACTCGGGGGCCCTATTCTATTAGCCAATAGCCGTACCTTGACTTAGGTCTTAGGGCAACGCATTCGCATTCCCAGTAGTCCGCACGCAGCACTCCGCAGCACAGTCAGCAGGGCTTCTCTAGCCACACAACGCCGTAAATGTATCTACGTCTGACTTGCCGTGGTCCTTGCTTGTGGCACTGTTGTGTGCAGAATGTGTGAGTCTGTCTGTCCACTCCGTCCTACTTGTGTGCCGCGTGCCTGGTGTTAAAATGGCGCCATACCTCGTCTCGCAGCCAGACAACAAGACTACCACGCCGTGGGCACGCCCCCCGCCCCAGTGCGCACCAAGAAATTCAGCAGTGCTAAATGCCAATTGGTGGACAATGGCGCGCAGTAGCGCGCGTGTCGTGACGTCACTCGCCTCGCTTTCACACAGTCAGGAAAGGAACAGGAAGTGTACGGCTGCCTGGCGCGCCAGCATCATACACAAAGTTAAGCACACAAGTTAAGCAGCCCGGCAGCCAGGGCAGAAAAACCGCTCCAGCCTCCCACATGAACCGGACCCGATCTAGGGGGGCACACCTAATAGGGAGTTGTGACCCGATAACCGACCCGCATTAAAGTTAGGTCATGAGTTCCCGCCCACAATCCTGCCAGATGTCGGGTATTCCGCGGGTACCCGCGGGTACCCGACCCGATGCAGGACTCTAGCCTAGGGCGCTCTGTCGGCTTGGCCCGGCCCTGTTCTGTTGGCACCAGGGCATTATTTCCTTTCAAGTGTGTGCAACAGTCTCACAATTTGCATATATATATATATATATATATATATATATATATATATATATATATATATATATATATATATATATATATATATATATATATATATAGTCCCATTGAAGGATCGTACCCTCAGGTCTTAAGTAGAAGTGTAACAAGTTTATTCCAGCAAAAATCGACTGACGTTTCGACGTGACGTCATCCCCCAGTGTTAAAATCTCCCAATGTGCATAAAGTTCTACAAACAAATGGAAAAAAATTGTAAGAGCTCTCTTGTACCCAAGCAAAGAAATATATAGTAAAAGAAAACCTTGGTGATCAAACAAACTCAGTCTCATTGTTAATTTATTACAGTACAATCCATGTTAACAGTATACTTTTAAGCATGTAATATCAGAATTAGCAAGTTAGTTGCAAAGATCAGCTTCATAATAATATATACAAAGTGTCCAAATATGTGAAACATTCTGTCCTTATATATATTTCTAAAATAAAATAAAATCGTTAGGGCTGTCATATATCCATAATGTTGTATGCATGACATTGTCTTGAGTCGCGTATATTAGCCAATCAAGTCAAACACTGTTTAAAAAGTAACATGCAGTAATAAAGGAATATCATTCAGAACTTGTACCTGATGTTAATGGGGTAGAAGCGGAGCGGAGAGCAGAATATCCAGGAGTGGACGAGGTTCTGCCATTTCATGAAGTTTGTCACATGTCATTGAGTTATTTATATATATATATATATATATACAGCAGCAGCCGCACTCTGATCCGGATTAACAATGTTGTTGTGTGTGCTGGATCAAATATAAAAGTATAATCTTGTACATAGAGCCGCACACCAAGTTTTCTAGTGAATTATATCACCTTTATTGCATGAATTACAGTGTCAGAGCAGACCTCCGCTTCCGTATCATCCCCGGGTGCACGGTAAAAAATTCCAAAATATACTAAAGAAAACCAGCAACACTGCGATTTCTTATGATTAAAATAAATGTATTAGAAGGTGCATGTACAGCCAACGTGACATATGTTTATATATATTGTTGTATATATATATATAATACACAAAAGCCATGAATATCCTGTAAATTATATCCTTATAAATGGTGAGTTCTGATGTCATCAGTTATAAACGGTGAGTTCTGATGTCATTTCTGTCACATGACTCATTGAAATTTGTGTATTATAATAAATAAAGTACCCCCAGTTGTAAAATATGAGGATATTAGAAGTTACCTCGGAGTTCCATGACCTGTATAAAAACACTCGGCCTTCGGCCTCGTGTTTTTATATGGTCATGAAACTCCTCGGTAACTTATAATATCCCTATATTTTACAAAAGGGGGTACTTTATTCACTATATATATATATATATATATATATATATATATATATATATATATATATATATACAGTATGTGACCTTTTAGGGCAAATTGAATACAGCTTAGGGTGAGGCAAATCATACTTAGGTTCTAGCTGATCCACAGAAAGGCAAGGGGTTGGCAATACAATCCCTGTTAGTATGCCTTGGACTGAAAGGATAAAAATAGCTTATTTGAAGATAGGCATGCACGCAGAAGAAAGAAGAGCCTGCTAGTTCATTTTCTGTATACATAACACACTGAACTGCTCATTACAGAACACTGTTTGGAGGCTAGCTTTATATTGCAGATTGTTGTGCTAGATATTATACAAAAATCCACAGATGCATTGTTAGAGCTGGAAAAATGTTGGCGCTGTACAAGTACAATGTAAAAAAAATAATACTCATTAAAAGACACAGCACAAGTAGCAACTCTATATGATTACAAATATGTGAGCTGCTAATGAACAGGATATGAGCATTTAAGATATGTTAACCTCATGGCTAATAAACCGTGCCTAGGGCTCACATTAAGGGGAATAACACACTTCAATTATCAGGCATATTGGTTTTGCTTACAATGCTAATATACGAGCGCTAAGTGTGCAAAGATGTGGTTTTAGGTTAAACTCTACAATCACACTCCTTAGCAGCCGTCAGATGAGAGAATCCGAAGGAGGAAATGCATAATCAGATAAATGTGGGGAAAGTTTGGAGTAGGATTGCTAAGGGGTAATAGGAGATATTGCCGGTGTGTTCCTAACTCTATTGTTGTTTTCTTTCAGTAAAAGTTCTATCAGCTGGGGAGAGCTCTGCTGCTCTTTGAAGTTGGCTCCTGTTTCTGTGAAATCAGATTCCATACTCCCAAAGCTCCCCTCTGCAATGCCAGCACAAACATACATCACCCAGCTGCACTTTCCACAGTTCCCAAGCAGAAACATTTAACATCCCTGCCTGTTTTAAAGTGGCAAATTTACTAACACTGGAACTGAGGCTTGAGAGGGGATTGGCTATATTTTGTTATTGGAGAAAAATTGCATTTGGGATTTGCACATTTTTTTTTGCAAAAGAAAGCAATTCCCTGCCCTGCATAAACCATTATGTTCTACAGCAATTTACTGGCCATTCCTTATAAATAAGAGTTTCTTTGCAGTGCAATTTTGTTTCATGTTTTAATGGACTACAAAAAAGTCCCGTGTTTTAAAGTCAGAAAAAAGTATATTGGGGATTAATAATTGACGTATTATTGTACTATGAATGTTACAACATCATGGGAAAGAAAGAAAATTGAAGTAAAAGTTAACCCCTAAAAACAAATAAACATGTAGGGTTTCAATTTTGCAGTTTTTTCATTAGAGTCAATGTAGGGAATAGGGAATATAGGATTATGGAAGATAGCTAATAGTATAAATTGAGCCAGGGACTACTCCGATTTTGGAGTCAGGGATGAATCTTTTCCCCCTCTGAGGCAAATTGGACAGGCTCCAGATGGTTTTTTTTGCCTTCCTCTGGATCAACTAGCAGGCAGGATAAAAAAGAGTGAAAAGGTTGAACTTGATGGGCATTTGTCTTATTCAATCTGATTTACTATTTAATCTATTTATTGGATTTTTTTAGACCCATGCACCATTTTCTGCACGTTGGTTGTGTGTGTGTTGTGGTGGGTGTATACATATAAGTATTTGGTCACTTTTCACTTTACCTGCGTCTATCTCTCAGACAAGCATGGCCTTAATGGGTTGTTCACCTTTAAATTTACTTTTAGTATGTTGTAGAATATTTAAATCTCAGCAACTTTTCAACTGGCCTTCATGTTTTATTTTTAACTGTTTTTAAATGATTTGCCTTCTCTTTTGACGCGTTCCAGCTTTCAAATTGGGGTCACTGACCCCATCTAAAAAACAAATGCTCTCTAAGGCATATATAGAAAAGTGTAGCTTCCTTTATGAAGTATAGAAGGGAGACCAATGTCAGACTCTATGGGGCAAATTGACTGACCTCCGAAAATTCGCCAGCGACGGCTTCGCCAGGCATAGATTCAACGCTAATTCACTAAATTCCAAAGGAGCGCTGAACACTGGCGAAGTTGCACTAGCGTTACTGCACCCAGTGGAGCGGAGTTGCGCTAGAGTTGGCTAATTTGCATACGACGAGAAGTTAAAGTTGAATGGACATATATGTTGCAACAAATACATTACATTACACAAGCCCAGGGAAACCTTAATAAAATAAAATAGAGTTGTTATATTGCCCTACACATGAGCCCAGTGTATAGTTTAGGTGCCATATGTTAAGAAATGTAGGGGGGAGCCGATTACCCCCCAAAAAAATTACGCTTTTTCAGCCTATCACCCTGAAAAAGGAAAAGACGCTAGCGTTTTTTGGGATTTAAAAAATTTTCAACTGTTTGTTTTTAGGAAGTCCTATCTACGCTATTGCACTTTGCCTGGTCTGAGGTGGCGAAGGCAAGTCTGGCGCAAGAGGTAACGTTCAGTATAATTCTCATCTGAATTTGCATAGTTAAGTTCATTCGCCAGAGTGCAAATTTGCGAGGTGTAAGAGAGCGAAGTACCACTAGAGTCTATCTCCTTCACTTCACTAGAAGTTATGCCTGCGCCCACTACCAAAATGACATCACGCTGGCGATTTTTTGCTCGCGTTAGTCACTTCGTCCTCCAGAATCAAGTGAAAAAATGATTCAGCTAAGATATAATTAATATATGACATGCCCATGCTTATGAAGTATAAAGTCTATGTATTTCATGACCATTTCCTCATTAAGATTTTCTTTTTAACCAATGCGGTAAAAATAGCTTAGAGTTTTGATGGCTTTTTATCTAAATGAATTTGAAGTTCTTTAACAATTGTTCACCCTGGCAGCTCAGGCACAGAACTTTTGTTAGTTTATATCACATGTGCCACTTTGTTTATGGTAGGTACTGCCTATTACTTTAATTTTCCTAAATATATGTTTAAGTTCACATCTGTTCACAGTCACGCATTTAAGAATCTGTTCTGAAGTCCTGTGACTGAGGTCCTGAGGTCATGGTTGTAAGAAAAGAAATTTAAACATTTTTGTGTAACATGCAGATCATAGTGGCACTGCGTTTCTTATTAGGGTGTCTTTTCTGCTTAACATAAATAAAGCAGAAGCTTTGGAATAACGAGCTGTCAGAAGCTCCAGCTGGAGGAATAATTAGCTGTTAGGAGCTCAGCTGGTAGAAACCAACCCTGTTGGATGAGACATGGGTCCAGGCCAAACATAGCATAGAGTAGAGTCATGAAAAGCATACAAGAACAAATCTATTGAGAGTTAGTATTTCTTTAAAATCTGTCATCAAGCAGTATGTGCCATCTTTCTATTGTCTTGGATTGGATTATGATGTGGCAAAAAATATTAAAATGTTCCATTAAAATTGCATGGCCATAACACATGTTTTATACACACCTTAATTACAAGAACAGAATTAGGGCTAGAGGTAATTCACCCCGAAATGTCCCTGGAGTGCCTTAAAGTGCCAGACACTCTTTATATAGACAGGCATGGGAAGAACATGCAAACGTCTTACAGATAGTGCCCTAGTTGGGATCAAACACAGCACCCCAAAACTGATGTCAGGATTTTGACAAGGTGAAAAATATTTAAATGTTCCATATAAATTGTGTGGCCATAACATATGTTTCATATAAGCCATGATTACAAGAACAGAATTAGGGGTAGAGGTAGTTCTCCCCAAAATGTACCAGAAGTGCCTTCAAGTGACAGGCACTGTTTATATGGATGGACATGGGAAGAACATACAAACTTCTTGCAGATAGTGCCCTGGCTAGAATCAAATGTAGGAGCCCAACACTGCAAGGCAATTAAATTGCTGGAGGCTGTCCCCAAAAGTAAATGATGGTGATTATCTGACATTAGGGTGGAACTGGAGAAAATCACACTTTCTCTGAAACATTCATTGATCCCTAGTCATATACAAAACTGGTTATTTCTCCAGTTAAGTTTTCATACTTTCGCTAATCTGAGCTAGAATTTCACCATTTGTTTCGACAAAAAATAGTTTTTTTTTCTGCACAGGAAAACCCCATTAGATCCAAAGCATTTGTTTTGAGAACAATTGCAGACCAAAACCTTTGTAGCTCCAATGTATTTGACATAAGAAAAAAAAAGTATATTGGCTCCAATCCACTTGGCACAAGAAATCACAAAATGTGGCAGTTTTGCTTATTACTACAAATTACTCGCATACCATAAGGGCTCTTATAGACGAGCGTTTGAAGCTGCACTCCCCTGCGTTCAGCCGCAGGGGAGCGCAGGAGTAGACGCATTCAGTTTTTCTGTACTCACACAGGCGCATGTAGGCCCCGAACGCAGGAAAAATGCAGCATGTTGCGTCTCAACCTGCGTTCGGCGCCTACATGCGCCTGTGTGAGTACAGTCCCATTGGAAAAAACTGAATACGTCTACTCCTGCGCTCCCCTGCGGCTGAACGCATAAAAACGGAACACAGGGAGTGCAGCTTCAAACGCTCGTCTGTAAGAGCCCTTACCCCATATTCTGTTCCAATCTATCATCTCAGACACCACCTAAGAAATGGAAAAAAATAGAAAAAAAAAAAAAGAAGAAAACTCCTTGGGGTCATTTGTAAATGATTTAAAATGTCTCAAATGGTTATATTGCCCATGTTTTTTCCTGAACGCCAATATATTGCTCTGCTCTGCCCGTCGTTCTGGTTTTTGCGAATTCGCATTGTGAATAAATTTTAGCAAATGGCTCACAAATGAGACGGGTGTTTGCCTGAGTGCGCCCACTGTGCGAAGTTGTTGTGCGAAAATATTGTTGACAGTAACTCAGATTCACAATTTGCGAAACTGTTTTGAAAAATATTTTCTCTGCCACCATAATTAAAACGCAGAGTGTGCACATAAATATTCTCAATTTAAAAATTTTAAAAAGCTCTTATAGACATTCACATTGTGAAAAAGACTCTCTTTATTCAGCTTTATAAATATAACCAGGCTCAGGGCAAATATATTCACTGTTTATAAATGAGCCCCCTTAACTTTTTTGACAGGTTTTAGGTGGCAACTTGTTATTATTGCAATTTGATACATCTTGAAGGCGGAGAAAAACTCAATTGAGAGTTTTGGTTTGTGGCAAAATCCTCAAGTTCTAATACATTTTAATAAAACTTCTATACCTTAATATTATAGCTTACCGTTTTAAATAAGT
The DNA here is from genome assembly GCF_017654675.1 of Xenopus laevis. Taxonomy (NCBI): domain Eukaryota; kingdom Metazoa; phylum Chordata; class Amphibia; order Anura; family Pipidae; genus Xenopus; species Xenopus laevis. Next base: position 193,734,276 of record NC_054371.1, read on the forward strand.
GATTAATTAACTCAGGGCTTGACAGCACTTTTGGCTCCTCCTAAATTAGACACTCCTAGCAACTTTGCCTCAAATAATTTCAACAGTTTTTGCTTGCACAGTACCACCAAGTTTAGAGCCACCCCTCTTTATCTGAGAAGTAAAATTGTGCGATTCAGTGAATTCATTAATTACTGTTATCTTCTATATAATTCACTTGCTTCTTCAGGAAAAACTGGGATGCTTGTAAAATCAAGTCATTATGCAAGAAATTTAATAGCACAAAGAAGCAAAGTACTTTTCTTTCATTTTAATGAGCAATCTTATGCCTCACCACATTATTTGCACTTGATAAATAGAGTGGTAAAAGGAGGACCCCTGCTACTAAATTTACTGGAGAAACACTGTTTAAACACTAATTTATTGCGGTTTAGCAAAATGACCTTAATATGTCCTGCTACGGTGTCTACAAAATTACCTTTAATTACTATAATGAATTCTTGCTTTCTTAAACTTTTATTGTCTATCAAGTTTCAGGTTACAGAAAAAAAACAAAAAGGCAGTGCAGTGGAATTCACATTTTAGGTGCCAAGAAATTTATTCATAATTAAGCAATACATAACTTTGATTCATACTCCATACCATGGAGGTTTCATCTTGACTTTTGTATTAGGGTCACTAGTTTGAGCTCCCACAATTCCTGTGTATTACAAAATGTATATTTCAGTAGGTGAAATATACATACAGGAACCCCCTCTGTCACAAATATATTTAGCTCAACTATTTCTTCGGCACAATTTTGATTTATTCATGCTATAAATGTGTTCGTGCTTTTACATATATAAATGTATTAATTTTCCAGACTGTGCTATTAATATAACCATATGATAAAGATCCATTATTTAGAGTGACTTATAATTTGCTTAAGGTTAATGACACAATATTGGAACAAATTACTTATATATATATATATATAAGCAGAAAATAATACATTCCATTTGCATTTTATAAATTAACAAATATGAAATGTCATTCTAATATTAGTTTTGGGGCAGTAAGTATATAATAAAATACTTATGCATACATTCTTATGGGGATAATATTGAGATTTGCACGTTTATATTCATGTAGTATCCTGGGATGTAGCATAGCTTTTAGAAAGACCTCAAAAAGTCCCTTAACTTGCCACTGCATTTTTGATAATAAAATGTATGGGTGTTGCCATCACTGAACCACAAGAGATGCTTTATAGGGGTACTGGCACCTCCTTGGCAACCATTCAAGCTAATACAACTCTACTCTCAGTCTTGAGTACCAACACAGGGTAAGCAGACACTGTGAACAAGGACTAACCAGATGATTATGTTTAGAAGCTATGCCTGAACTCTAAGGTTGAAGGGGAACCAAAAGATAGATGGTTACTAACCCCTTCCTTTTATAAAGACTAGGGGTCATCTGACACCCCCACTATTTTTTCCAAAATATAACAATTTGACAAGTAGACGTTCCAGTGTTTATTAACATTTAGGGGCAGATTTACTAAGGTTCGAGTGAATTTTCGAAGTACAAAAAGTTCGAATTTCAAAGTAATTTTTTGGATACTTCAACCATTAAAATGGATACCACGACTTTGAACTTACTTCGACTTCGTTTCGAAGTAAAAATCGTTCAAATATTCGACTAGTCGATAGTCGAAGTACAATCGGAGTACGATCATACGATGAATAAAATCCTCCGACTTCAAGGGGCACATTTACTAATGGTCGAATATCGAGGGTTAATTAACCCTTGATATTCAACCGCCGAAGTAAAATCCTTCGACTTCGAATATCGAAGTCAAAGGATTTACCGCATTTCCTGCGATCGATTAATGATTAAAACCTTCGAATTGAACGATTCGAAGTATTTTAATCCATCGATCAATCGATTTTTCCTTTGATCAGAAATTTGTTAGAAAGCCTATGGGGACCTTCCCCTAACATTGATTTTCAGTAGGTTTTAGGTGGCGAACTAGTTGGTCGAAGTTTTTTTTAAAGAGACAGTACTTCGACTATCGAATGGTCGAATAGTCGAACGATTTTTAGTTCGAATCAAACTATCGATTCGAAGTCAAAGTCGAAGGTCGAAGTAGCCAATTCGATGGTTGAAGTAGCCAAAAAAAACATTCGAAATTTGAAGTATTTTTTCTTCTATTCCTTCACTCAAGCTAAGTAAATGTGCCCCCAAATGTCGGAGGATTCTATTCGATGGTCGAATTTCAAAGTATTTTTCACTTCGAAATTCGACCCTTGATAAATCTGCCCCTAATTGTATAATCTGCAAGGGCCCAGCTGGTGTGAGGCGTCACATCTAGCAGTGTCCTTGAGAGCAGCATGGAAAGTGATCCTCCCCAAGTATCTGTAGCTCTACATATTGTTTTTGGATATGTTAAAAAAATTTCAGTTCTTGAGTGTCGAATAGTTATACTATCATTTATATTCCTTTGGAGGTTCAAGTTGGAGGTCCAGTAGCATATCTGGTATCATATTTTCTAGTGTTTACAGTCAAATTGTAAACTTCACTTTTTCACCTCTGAACATATGTCTTTTTCTGTGTTTTGTTTGGCAGCTAGGTCATATAGGGGGGTAGTTACTAAAACTATAGGTTTTTTTTTACAAAAACTCAAATTTCTCAAAGTCAACCTCAATCCCATTAACTCATTTATCAAAAAGTCAGCTCGAAAGTCAATGTGGGAAAAGTCTCAACAAAATCGGGCACCGAATCGAATACATTTTTTAAGTTTGATGCCCGAATTGCTAAATTTTTGAGTGCTGTCGACCAAAAAACCCACATTTTTTGGATTATTGTACAAAAACCATCGCAGATCACAATGTCAAAAAATATTTTCAGGCTCTCTGCTTCTACATGACCTTGACAGGTTTTAGCTGGAGTATATTTGGATTTTTAGCATCTTTGGGATATAATAAATCTTTAAAAATGTAAATTTATTTTTCCCCTACAAACTCGACCAAATAAAAATTGAGGTTTAATAGGCCCCCTAAATGGTGTCCTACACATGAAAGCAAGTTTCATTTGCTTAGCTAGATTATGATTATATCATATAGAGATATGACATGACTTGTAGCAAGAAAAACTATTTTCTGTTTAGTTTTTTATTTTTAAAATATTTTAATATGTGATTTACCATTTTATTTCTAAAGCATGTTTTAAAATACTGAATAGCAAGTATAAAGGATACAAAGGATTTGTGAAAAATCACAATGCAAAATGACTAATAAATGTAATATTTTGTTCAGCATTCATACTTGAATTATGTAATGGGTTTCAAATTGCCTACGGCTAACTTTTGAAGAAATACATTTTTCCTGAATATTATAGCTTACTTTTCAAACAAGGAGCAGAGACACTTTGAATTAGTCCTTCATTCTAGGGCAAAGGGGTCAGTGGTAACTCAAAGCAATTCTCTCTTAGGAAGCCTAGTTTCTTATTTTCCTTAACAGGATTCATCAATTATTTTGTCTTTCTGAAGGATGCAAGGTAGAGTAGCCTTGACTGGGTAGTGGTTTGTAACAATTTTATGCACTGATCACACACAAAAGTTTTAAAAGTGCAAGAAATTGCCTAGGAAGTTCTTTGGCAGTTCAAAGTTTATATTAAAATCAATTTAAAAAAAATGCGTGGAGACATTCTGAAACAGTAGTGCAATTCCAGAAAAGAAAAGAATGTAATCGAATTCATTGATCAAAATCAGCATTGCATATTTAATTGATATATGAGATAAAATGAGGGTATGAAAAGTTGAGGTCTTATTTTTCATTCGCAAATTAAGCAAATCTACATATAAACAGTCCATTATCCCATTAAAAACGAAGTCTATTCATTTGCCAAAATGATTAACCAAGGTTTTAACGAAATGCAAACAAAAATGTACCAATAATAATAATTTTCCTAAAACAATTAGCAGCTTTCACCCGGCGGCCATTTTCCCTCTGACTCATCATCAGTAATATTCACATCTGCAAACAGGACATGTATTCTGTAAAGTTCGTGCAATGCAGAAGGCAGGCTTACACAATCACAACACACTTTTATAAAAAGTTCTGCTGGGTATGAGCACTGTAATGGTTAAGCTGAGCTCAGGAGAGGTGGTTAGGAGAAAAAATAGGATCAGACAGCTAGAGTTTCTATGGGAACCAGCAATGCTATCTCTTCATTGGCTGTTGGACTGGAGGGTGTGTTTAGTCATCTGAGAAGTACTGAGCATGCTCATAAGCCAACAGCCAAAGTAACTGAGGGAGGGGGCAGAGTGTGTTAGAGGATTAAGGGGATGCTTCAGCCTTGCCGGTAATCTTTTAACAACAACAGTGGCAGTTTTCTAAAGATTTAAAATAGGCTGTTCGCTAATTTTTGTGGGGGTGGGTTACATATCCTTTAAATTTATTAAAAAAACAGAATATAAATAGTATAAACGGAAAAAACAATGAGTTAAAAAAATATGAAGACCTATAAAACCTCAAAAATTCGAGTTTTTCGGATAATTACTAGCGGAAATTTTTTGACATGCTTTTTTGTAGCAACTTCTGCCAAATCTTACTTACAAAAGCTTACAAAAGCCCTAAGCAGTGTAAAATAACAGCAGCAAATGTGTTGTTCACATGGCGTAAAATAAAACCTAGCCATTTATTTTACACAGCTTTCACACCGTTTATTCAGCAAATTTAGTTTTACACAGATAACTAAATAGGCCCCTTAGTAAATCTTACATTTTTAGAGTTGTACAGAACTAAAAAAAACACAAATATTTTGAGAAAAAAACATGATTTGTGAAAACCCCCCAGGATGTCAGTAAATGGGCCCTTTAGACAGTAACACAGATATTACCTTCACGTGCGTTTGCCATAAAGCTTTTAGAGAAGCTGACAAAACCAACAAGCTACAGTAATTCAGTATTCCATATCAAGTAATTTTATATAAATATATGTTCTGTTTAATATTTTTTACTTGTATGTATTTACCCGACACTTTACAGAGATTATACATAAGTCACATCAGTCCCTTCCCCAGTGAAGCTTACAATCTAAGGTCCCTATCACATTCACACAAACACTAGGGTCAATTTTACCTGGAGACAATTAACCTGCTTGGAGTGTAGAAACCAGAGTACCGGAAGGAAACCCTCACAGTCATTCAGAGAACATAGAGACTATTTATAGAGCTTTTGAAAAGTTTAAAAAATACTTTTTTTTGAAAAGTTTAAAAAATACTTATTTTGAAAAGATTAAAGAATACTTTTTTGAAAAGTTTAAAAAATACTAATGATTTTACTGATATGCAAAAAATACTTAATTGATTATAGAAAAAAATGTATTTATAATTATTTTTTATCTAACTTTCAGATTTTGAAATCATTTGTTTATCAGACATTTCAGTTGTAATTCTTTTATTGAGATTTTTAGATGTCTCAATTTTTCAAAATTTATTATAATGCAAAGCTTCAAAAAGTCAAAATCTGAAAATCCGCCATCTCAAACCTGCTGAGGTCATGTAGAAGTCAATGCCTGGAATAAAAAGTTGTTTGCAGTAATACTGCTGGAGTTCTTCTTCCTTCACCAATACTTGGATCTTTTGCAGCAGTTGCAGCACAGAGCAACTATTAAAGGACAAGGAAAGGCAAAAAATAATATCCCAGACAAGGAAAGGCAAAAAATAATATCCCATTTTTACTTACTTTAATGAAAAAGAAACCTATCTCGAATATACTTTAATTAAAAAATGTGTATGGGTTTTTATAAGAAACCTGACTGTATGCAGTGAAATTCTCCCTTCATTTACTGCTGTGGATATGAATTGTCAGATGGCCCCTAACTGCTGAGCAGGGAAACAATCATACTTATGAAGCCGCCGCCTTACTTCCCAGCCATGCAGAATTCAAGCAGCTTTGTTTATGACGATCCCTAAGCAGCCCAGACCACACTGAGCATGTGCACAGTTTTAGTCTTGCAAAGATGTTTAACAAAGTTACAAGATGGTGACCTCCTGTAGAAAACTTTGAAAGCATACATTATTTGTTTGATTAGGTTTGTGGTGCAGTAAGTTCATGTTTATATTTAGTATACAAAATACAGCATTTCTAGCCTTATTCTATTTTAGACTTTCCTTTACTTTAAGGAATTGGACGCATATCATTTGGAAAAGCTGTGCTAATCACCCTCTTCTATTTGCAATGTGAGATGCCTTAGTTTCTAGGGATGCACCGAATCCAGAATCCTTCTGCCGGGCCAAACCACATCCGAATTTGTATTTTTGTCACAAAACAAGGAAGTAAAAATATTTTCCCCTTCCAGGATTCAGATTCGGTTCTGTATTCGGCCGAATCTATTGGGAAGGATTCAGGGATTCGGTGCATCCCTACTAGTGTCTGTGCCAATTCCACAGATCTCCCCCAATATCTCCATGAATGGCTTTGGGAACATACTGCTAAAAATCTGAATCCATAAATTCAGATGTGTAGAGCTTAATCGTTAGATATACAGGTAGAAACAATAGAATTCTACCTGTATCTGACAATTCAGCACTAACAATGGCTGATGTTCAGGTGCTTTCAAAGGCGCCCAATCAAAATTTTCCGGCCATCCAGATCGACGAGCTGACAATATCCAAGCCTTCTGCCGATATCAGTCTGCTTCTCTCCGACCATACATGAACCAAATATAATTGGAAATTTTGTTTTGTACGATAATATCGTTGCGTGTATGGCCCCCTTTAGTCTGTAGTTGCCGAGTTGAAAGCATTGTCCCCTGTGTTGGCCATTTTAGGTCTGTGTCACATGCCTGATTTAGTTGCAGTGGTCAACACAGGCTTGCCAGTCTACAACTGCTAATTCTGTTAGTTATTATATATTTATAAAACAACAACCTATTGCTCGGTGTTGTACAATAACTGGGCTTATATAGTAAACATAAAGGAAACACACAAAAAACACCGCAGGTTGGAAAAAACTGTCCATTAGCCTTATGGTTTAAATGTTTTTTTTTTATATCATTTGTATGCAAAACAAAATAAATAAATACATTACTTTACTTAAATACAGTACCTTTAAATAATATATGACAGTGTGATATTGCTAGCATAGCCAGCTACCTGTGGATGTATATTTATTCGACAGGTTACAGCAAGGCGAACTTCCAACTAGGTTGCCTGTCATACCAGCCCAAATAGTTTACTGCTATTTGGACTGGATGAGCACAAAAACTAAAACCACTACAACATTCCATTGGTCGAGAGACTTGACGTAAGAAATTGTAGCATTATTTTGCTACAATTTACCATTTACTCTGCCCATGTGGTAGACTAGGATGCACCCAACAGGAATTTTCTTAAAAAGCCTTTATTTGAAGGGCTTTATTAGAGACGAAATACAGCAACGTTTCAGGCTTACATTAGCCTTTCCTCAAGCTACACTAGGCTAGGCTAGGATGCTAACACAGCCTTTCAAAGGCAATTTGATTCCATCCTGGATACTCAACCGTACCCTTCCTTTTAATAACAATAGAGTTCATGTCAGCCTGACCATCTGCTCTGGGGGTCCTCATCAAGGTCAACCAACCACTTACCATGCTTCTTCTGTAGTGGCCCACCCATTCTGCAGAGACCTTCCTCCAGCTGTACATGCTTGGCTCAGAGGGTAAAGTCAACCAACCACTTAACTTGCTGCTTCCATAGTGGCATATCTTCTCTGTAGAGATTTCCATCCAGTTATACATGCCTGGCTCAGAGGGTAAGGTCAACCAACCACTTACCTTGTGTCTGTTGTAGCGGCCCATCCTCTCTGACGAGAGAAGCTGTGGAAACCCAGCTCAGAGACTGCAGCTGCGAAGGTAATGCCAATGCCACTCTACTATGCTGCTTCTGTTGCAGCCTATTCCTTTGTGTAGATACCTTCCTCCAGCTGCGCAAGCCTAGCTCATAAGGGCCCAGCTCAGGGGAAACGCCAACCAACCACTTTTCCTAGGCTTTGATATTATGGCCACTGTAGTGTCAACTAGCCACAGAAAAAAATAACTGACACTGTAACTAGTGATGATCGAAATTTTTCCCCAATTTTTGACATTGTGCCATGTGTGTGGTATTTTGCCTGCACTGTGGATTGCATACAAGCGTAAAGTATGAAGGAAAACCTGTTTTTCCAGAGAGAATGCTTGCAAATAATCAACCACCATCCACTTCCTGGACTACCTGACATGCTGGCAACCCAGCCGCTAGGGGTCAAGTGGGCAAGTGTAACCAGGCAGCCAATTGTCACCACTCCTGTGGGACACCTGCCCTTCAAGAGCTGGTCACACTACTAGTCAGCTATGCAGCCATATCAACCCTGGCCATAGGCCCCCAAGGCAAGCATTCCAACATTGTTCTAGTTGTTCACCCCAGGCACTCTGAGACCTACCATGTGTTGGTGCTGTATGCTATACTCAGTATATGTACACTCCCCTAAATGCAGTAAAACTACATCTGATCCAAGCTACAATAATCATACTTACTAGTGATGTGCAGGCCAGCATGAGCCATGGGTAAACCAGAGGGTTGGGCGGGTTTACCTGTCGGTCAGGCGGGTTCGGGCCCACCTTGCAATCCTCTTTGATGGTGGCGAGCTCTTCTCCTGCTCTCCTTGCCCGCCACCTTCAAATGCTTGCTTCCGACTTACGGCTTTATAGCCGCGTGCCTGCTCGATCTGCCCCTTTTGTGACGTCATTGGTCGGCATGGGTCTATAAAAATAACCTGGAAATCGGATGTGGGTGGGTGCGGGCGGAGGGAGGGCGGATTAGGGTCGGGTGCGGGTCGGGAAAAACCCTACCCGCCATCACTAATACTTACCCATTGGTTTCTGGAAACCTACTAGACATACTAACAGAGGATTATACCATATGCAAGTTCTGGCTGCAGTAGTAGCGGATGGTCCTTTGAGCATGAAATCCGTGACTCAATAGCACCCAGTAAAATTAGAGGTCAGAATTTGATGACAGGCTAATCAATTAAGTAACTACATCTATAGAAATACTGTGCAATGCACATAATTATTAAAGCAAAGCCCAAGAAAATGACTGTATTTAGGCTTTGCCTTATTCCCCACTAAGCCCCACCACCCTCTCTATATACTCCAACTACAGTGACTTTTGGGCCCACGCTGACTTCCATGCTGCCTCAGTGACTACAGTGAGATTAACTGCAGCAAAACAGCAAAGAAATGGCAGGAAACAAACAAGCAGCCTGCCCAATTAGTTCTACCCCCCAAAGACAACAGTATAACGAGGAGTTCATGTGTATATACTGCAGCTAATAACATTATATAAAACAGAGAGCTCTGCCTCATGTTTCTACCTGCTCAGAAGATAAGGAAGTGAACTGCTTCTTCCCCTGACATCTCTTTCTCCACCCCAGCCAAGCTTTTTCCTGCCTTACCTCATTCATTCTGACCCAATGCCAGCTGTATCTGATTCAGCCAATCTCTAAACATAAACGTAAACTGGCTGCTGGTCATTCAGATGCTTTGTCATGCAGCCCCTGCATTTATAGCTCCAGGGCTTTCCTTTTAATATAGGGTTACTTACTCAGAGATTGGGTTTACGCAGGGTTGGGTTAGGGGGCTGGGGCCCCCTGCCTAAATTCTCGTTTACCCCGCCTGACCCTTAAATTGTTACAAATGTATCTAAGTGCACCTGCCGCATATTCTGGGCTGCCAAAAGCCAATTAAGTTTTAGAAACATTGTATCTTTTTCTGGCTGTTCAGTGCAGGAGATCAATCAGAAAGTCCCGACATTTCAGTAGCAAGGATGCGAGTTGAGCGAAAAACAGGACAGTTGGGAGGTATACATCATGCTCAGCTTGTCCGCACTAAGTTCTATTATTATTATTAACTATTTTTAGAGTGACAACATATTGCACAGCGCTGTGTCTATGTCAGGAAAACATACCATTCACAAACCTGTAATTAAACAATCCCAATATTACTGCATTTACCTTAACACAATTGATATACCTAAAATATTGCAAACATTACAGTATATGTCCCAATTAAACATTCCAGGTTACTACATTTAAATTTCAACTTGTAGACCCCTGGCCCAGAGTAAGATTTTTATATAGGTAAATTGTTTTATCTATGGGGGGGGGGGGTGTTCTTAGTGCTATTCTAAACTGCAAAGTAAAGGATTTAAAAGAGGAACTCTGAGTAAGTGACCCTATACAAAAAGAGTTTTATCCACTAAGTTCTATGTGGCAGCAAATCCACATTGTAATTGTTTTTATCCTTTCCTGATCATTTGAAGAGAAATTCTGCCACATAATCGGTTTGCATAGTGGATTTCATAATAATGACTGTTTAGTACTGTCAACTGTTCGACCCTGAAAATATCTTGTGAATATTTAAATAAACCTGGGAATTGACTTTGATTAGAAATGTGTGGTGTTCTGATATATAGGAGCGCTAACTTGGTAAATGGCACATTGGTTCTATGTTTGTTAGAGATGGGGTTGATACATGCAGGAGGTGACAGAATATCAGTTAAAAGTAAAAATGTGTGTTGTGAATAGTTCTCGAGATTACAGTGTTGGACTGGGACACCAAGGGCCCACCCAAAAACCTTAGACCAGGGGCCCACCAAGAGAATTTAGGCCAGGGGCCCACTCTCAGTACTATTATTTTTCCTCTCCTCACCTCTATTCTCCTCGTCTCTTTAGTTATACATCCTATAACATATTATTCCATCTAATTAGCCTCTTTGTTCTCATAGAAATAGGGAATGGACATGAAATAGGCCAAATGTTTAGCCGCACAAGGGCCCACTGACACCTGGGCCCACCGGGAGTTTTCCTGTTATCCCGGTGGGCCAGTCCGACACTGCCCAATCCTATTTTATTCAGTCATACTTGTTTATAAAAATATGATATATATATAGATGAGAATGTGCCTAAATACATCTGCATATCATCTGCATTCTAATGATATTTAAAGCCAAATGCAAGAAGCAAGCACTTTGGATAGAGGCTTAGTGCTCACACTTGTCATTTATGAAGGCACAGCCAAAAGAAGCAGCTCTGCTTTGTATCAATTTAACTTGATCAGGCGCATACCATCTTCTCTGAGCATGGCTTCTATCACAAGCCACTAACCAGCTTGCTGAAAGATGAACAACTAAGTAAAGAGGATGAACACCAAACACTTTGTTCAGACAGGCAGAGGTTTAATCCCAGTGCTTGGGATGAGAGGCTGTGAGGTCTCCGCTTACACCCTCTACACTAAACAAACAAAAGACAATGCTTCTCCCCAGCACAGGGATATCACTGACCTGTCATTTCTAACAGCATTTTTTTGTGTCCATGCTCACTACATAATTTAACAGATCTTTCCATGCATACAATACATCTTTTGTAACAGTCTTACACTGTCACCTATCTATTTCAGGAAACAAATAACAGTCCATTAACTCTCACTGACTTTTTTTGTTTTTAGCGAAAAAGTGTATATATTCATGCAATATTAAAATTAATTTATGCAGATACAATTAGTAATGGATTGTATTACTGTGTAAAAAAAGGATTTACCTAAAGGTTTTGAGCTTTTTTCTGTACATTTTCTGAAGCCCAATGTGTTTTCTGACTGTCACCTTGCAGATGCCTTGCAGGAGGGTTATCTCTTGAAATTTGGAAGTTATTATGCCTTTCTCACTGAGCATATGCTTACATAACCGGGATTTTTGAGTACTGAAGTCAAAAACAAGCTAAATGTTATAACAGCATAAATATACCAACACAAAGGATATATCAATGTCATTTCAAATCTTTTCTTTAATAAATGGTGTTTCGTGTATTTGTTTCTGTTGATGGTTTGCAGAATTTTTAAAGGTGGATTCACTGGGAATGGAATATTAAAATGTATGGAATCCTGCATTTATTCAATGATTCCCTATAAAATCCACCAGAGGGCAGTGTAGCTGCCATAGCTCATCCATACTAGTAGGTGCATCTGTTTTTGGACTCTTTATGGTGGATAATTATATAATCTTTCTCCTCCCATTCCAAGAGGTGTTGTCTATATTATTTACACATATTTATAGTGTACAGTGCCATCATATTCTGTTTTTTTCTGCAGGGTTGAATTCTCCTCAGATAGGGAGGATTGCCCAATAGGGGCAAAACTTTTAGGGCAGAGCTCTGTGTTTTCCGAAGTCACCCGAAGTTGCCTCACGAGGAAACGAATCGCTCCGAGTGCCATCCTTTTAGATTCTAGCCGACGGGAGGCAGTTTGGGGAGATTAGTCGCCCCGAAGAAGAGGCGATTTATCATTGGGCGACTAAATCTCCCCAAATCTGAGCGTGTGTCTCTGCCCTAAGGGAGCTAGAACATGGGCAGATTCGGCGAGATTTAGTTACCTGGCGACTAATCGCCTCTTCTGCGGGGCAACAATCTCCCTGAACTGCTTTTGCCGTTTCCTTGTTGTGAGGCAACTCCGGGCGACTTCGGAAATCGAAGTGCCGCGAGTGCATTGACACTAGCGTTTTGTTATTATACCAGGCTGCAGGCATGGCGAAGGCAGTTCGGGGAGATTGTCGCCCCGCAAAAGAGGTGATTAGTCGCCAGGCGTCTAAATGTCCCCAAATCTGCCCTTGAGGCCTATAAGTTTTGCCCCTATTGGAAAACCAGAGGAAGTATGGATGTAGTCAATGGTTTCCACAATTCCCTGCAGTTTGGAGATTGCAATTGCATTCTGAATTTTTCAGACTTGCTCTGCAAATTTTGGTTAATCATCCCTGTGAGAATGAGTCCTGATAATTTCTTTTGCTGAATCATTTCTTTAAGTCTTGATAAGTCAATACAGCACATTTTATAGGGACAACAATGTAAGTGGAGAAGTGTCATGCAAATCCCATTATTAACAAAAGAGGAGAGAAGTTATACACAGTTTAGTCATGATTAATAGGAGGATAAGATAAGGACAGAGGGGAAGGATTCCTGACCTTAATTTTTACAGTGCTGTCTGTCCCTCATTAAGTATTCTTATCTAAATACAATTCAGTTTGAAAATCTGTTAAAATAACATTACCCATGTCAATAGGTCAACCAGAAGAAATTTCACAGTTGTGGGCTCATTTAATCACCTTTACAAATCTGTTTTTCCTCTAGTGTCTTTACAAATCATTTCTCATTACCTAGTTAATGTAAAGATTGTTTTCATTTGTACTTTTATAAACATACACCAACGCACACAGCTAGACTTACCAACCATATATAGGGAAATATTTGCTTTATATTCAAGTAATCTCTGTTATGCAATATATTTGTATTTTTGTAAATACTGTTTCAATATTATATTTTTGTGTGAGCATAATGCAGGTTTTATGCAAAACAGGTATATACTACATACAGAAATGTGCAAAAATTGTTAGTTGAAGGTACAGGTATGCTATCTGTTATCCGGAAACCTGTTGTGCAGAAAGCCCAGAATTACTGAAAAGCTGTCTTCCATAGATTTAATTTTATCAAAATAATTCAAAATTTTAAAATTTTTCTCTGTAATAATAAAACAGTACCTTTTCCTAAGATATAATTGCTCTTCATTTGAAGCAAAAACAGCCTATTAGGCTTATTTAATGTAATGTCATGAATTGCTAGTAGACTTTAGGTATGAAGATCCAAATTACGGAAAAATCCGTTATCTGAAAAACTTCAGGTCCCGAGCATTCTATATAATAAGTCCCATACCTGTATAATTGCTGCAAGTAGAAACTTATGCAATTTAGCCCCTATTTTCATAGACCTGCCCATGCCCTGGACATTTTTCTTAAGCTCCTGACACTACTGTTATCCTTAACAATATTATTATTTTTTTTAAATAATGAAGGGGAATGTAATTCTAAGCAATTAATATTTTCATTGTTTTAAAGATTATGGGGTTTATTTACTAAAGCTTAATATTTTCTATGAGCTTGTTTGCCAAAAGCTTGAATTTTTCATGAAAAAAAAAACTAGAATGTTTTGCTATTAATCGATGCATCAAAAAACCCGAATCCGAAAATCGGAATTTCAGACACGTCGACGCCCTGTACAAGTCAACGGGAGAGGCACCTATCTAATTTGAAATTTTTGTGGACTTGTGCTGGGCTTAGCCTGAAAATCTGACTTTTTTTGTGATTTTCGGGCACAAACTTGAAAAAATCAAGAGAATTTGGAAAAAAGCCCGAAAAATTGGTACGATTAAAGTTTTTCGTTTGATTTTATCGAGTTTTTTCATGATCTGTTTAAATTGAGTTTTTTTAATTAATAAATAAGCTAAAGTTGGGCATGGAAGTTTGGCTGTGTGTTTTTTTTTTATTGGGACAATAAAATTTGGATTTTAGTAAATAACCCCCTATGTGTACATGCAGTTGAAAGAAATTCCTGTTCTTTCAGTCTGACTCTAAAGGTGGCCATACATGGAGAGATCCGCTCGTTTGGCGATGTCCCTAACGATGCCCAAACGGGCGGTCGGATCGAGGGACCGCATCAACGAATAGATGCGGCCGCAATCCGACGGGATTTTCTGTCCCATCCGATCGAGATCTGGCCGACTTTCGGCCAGATCTCGATCGGTGAAGCCCGTCGTGGGGGCCTCATACACGGGACAATAAGCTGCCGACACGGTCTGTAGGCAGCTTTTATCGGCCCGTGTATGGCCACCTTAAGGCTAGTGACACATGCCAAGATTCGGGGAGATTTATTCGCCAATGACAAATCACCTCTTCTTTGGGCAACTAATCTTCCTGAAAAGCCTTCCCGCCAGTTAGAATCGAAATCACCAGCGGGGTGGCACTCAGGGCGCTTCTTTTTCTGAAGTCGCTGAAGTTGCCTTTCGAAGAAGAGGAGATTTGTCGCCGAAGAATCACCCCGAATGTTAGCATGTGTCACCACCCTTAAAACAATTCAACAGGAATTAGGTCTCCTCCAGGTCTATTAATCAGCCTTATAGCCACATTGTATCAGGAGTCAAAGAAAACATACACATCTAGACAGAAATTGCTTTTAACAGCAAGTACATTTACAAATAACTTTAAACAGAGAGTTGTTTGTGAATAATGTATATTGGAAAGTGACTTAGATTTATACTTTCCTTCACTATACTAGTAAAAAGTGTTTGGGTTGAGAACCCCTTTAATACAACATGCCTGTATTGCAGTTTTTTTGCCCCACTGGAAATTAGTAATTTATACTTTATACACATATGGGACCTGTTATTCAGAATGCTCAGGACCTGGGGGCTTCTGGATAAGGGGACTTTCCATAATACCTTAAAGAAGAACTAAACCCCCTGCGATGTTAAGTCCCCACTGGCCCCCCTCCGTTGGCCCCCCAACCTGCCTCCCCTCTGCACAGTCTTACCCCACAATTCTGTCGCCTCTTGAAATAGTGACCACACATGCAGAGTGAGCGCAGCTGAGCTCAAAGGCGCCATCTTCTCCTCTTGGGTAATCTCTGTAATAATAAAACAGTAGCTTGTACTTGATCCCATCTAATATATAATTAATCCTTATTGGAAGCAAAACCAACCTATTGGGTTTATTTAATGTTTCCATGATTTTCAAGTAGACCCCAGGGTTCGAGCATTCTGGATAACAGGTTCCATACCTGCACTACCAAAAAACATTGAGTCCCAGAAAACAGGAGTAACTAGATGTTACTGGGCCCCATAGCAAATTCAATTTAGGGTCTCAAAACATTGGTAAATTGACCTAATTCACAAAGTTATATTGAAATTGTTCTTCAGATGGATTGCCAGAAATAATTCATTTTACTTACTTTGTTATACATCTTGTATTTCTGAAACTGTTAATAAAAAAATGATTGAAAAGAAATTGCTCATTATTACAACCTTATTGGGCCCCCTATGCTCCTGGGCCCCCCTGTAGTGGCTGGGTCTACTTCCTCTATAGTTACTCCCCTGAAACACATCAAACGTACCATAAAGGCCCAGGATAGAAGATTATCCTAGAACTAATTAAAAGTGACATTCATTAAAAAAATAGAGTTCATGCAATGTAGTCTACAGTAGTAAGCGATATATTATAAAAATATTTAAAAAGTGACATTAACGCGAGGGAAGAAAGTATAGTTTTGCATCCTCATAGGTGCCTGGTAAGGCCTCAATTTGAGTATGGAGTGCAAATTTTGGCTCCAGAAGGATATATATGAACTGGAGAGAAGTGTACCTAAACTCACAAAACCAAAACTGTGGTACAGATGTGAAACCTGCAAATACATCCTGTGCAAAGATCAAGTTGCTATGCCAAATACACAAAAAGTCTACACCATTCGGGACTATTCTTGTGCTTCATCCAATGTGGTACACATCTTTACATGTACTAAGTGCTCTACAGGAGGCAGATTCATTGGCGAAACAGGACAACAATTATGCACAAGGATGAACCATCACAGACATAAGATCAACACCAAACCATGTGATATGGGGCAACACTTCTGCAATCAAAATCACAGTCTTCAGGACATAAGGGTCTTAATTCTTAAATGGAACTTAAAAACTAAACAGAAAAGGAAGATTTATGAATTCAAATGTATGGAGTTAATTAACAGGGCCTTAATTTAGGGTCAGGTTTCATGTCACACTATGTGAACTGACCGAATCCAGACTCCTGGGGGGTTATTTACTAAGCTCAGAATACCCGAAATTGACCAAAATCCGATAAATTTGTGATTTTTTTTATAAAATTGGACTTTTGAAAAAATCACAGATTTTTCGGAATTTATGAAACCCCGAGGGCTTAAAAGCCAGAATATAAAAACACGGCATCTCAAACCTGTCAAGGTTGCCTTAAAGTCAATGGGAACAGTCCCATTGATTTTTGGTTGTGTCGGGGGTTTCGGGCAATTTCACAATGTTTTCGCAGCGTTCAGGTGAAAATTCATGAAAAAATCATGAAAATCAGAGCTTTTCCTGCAAAGCAAATTTTCGGGAAAATGTAATAATAAATAAGCATTAAAAACCCGAGCGGGTTAGATCGGAGTTGAACTTGATAGACTATTTTTTGCAACCCAAATTAACTTATTTTAATCATGTATGAAAAAACCTTGGGCAATGATTGTACATATTAAGCCAAGACTTCTATGCATGTATTAGAAATTTACAATTGCTGTGTTATTGAAAATAAACCAATATCAGCTTTTTTCTGCAAAATGAACTATAAATGGACTAGGCTCATTATTCACTGTTCACAAATACGCGTCTAATTAAATATTATACAATGAGTCAAGAGGTGAAGAGGAAAGGGATGTTAGAGTAATGTGACTGCAACTTTCCTGATCCTTTATGGAAGTCGTCTCTTTTTCATTTTAGAGAGTGAAGATCAATCACTAAATTAAAAAAACAGAGAAAACAAATGATTTCACAATCTATGCAAAACAAAAATCTAAAGTGCTGCACTTTAAAATTTAACAACAGATATAATAATCCATATATCGGATCTATATCAGATAAAAGGATTAAAGAGATCAGTAAAATGGATACTTGATAGCTGACTAAGACTTGTATAAGACATGAGACACGTATCAAGACACTTAGGGGCCGATTCACTAAGGGTCGAATATCGAGGGTTAATTAACCCTCGATATTCGACTAGGAACTAAAATTCTTTGACTTCGAATATCGAAGTCGAAGGATTTAGTGCAGATAGTACGATCGAACGATCGAACGATCGAAGGATTATTCCTTCGATCGAACGATTCGAAGGATTTAAATCCAATGATCGAAGGAATATCCTTCGATCAAAAAAAGTTAGCCAAGCCTATGGGGACCTTCCCCATAGGCTAACATTGACTTCGGTAGCTTTTAGAATGCCGAACTAGGGGGTCGAAGTTTTTTTAAAAGAAACAGTACTTCGACTATCGAATGGTCGAATAGTCGAACGATTTTTACTTCGAATCCTTTGATTCGAAGTCGTAGTTGTAGTCGAAGGTCGAAGTAGCCCATTCGATGGTCGAAGTAGCCCAAAAAAAACTTCGAAATTCGAAGTTTTTTTTACTTCGAATCCTTCACTCGAAGTTATTGAATCGGCCCCTTGATATAGAATTTATGTTCAACTTGCTTTATTTCAGTACCATGAACCTGAATATTTCAATGTTCAGAGCATCGCCTTTCAAATACAGGTCTTTTAAACCTATAATAAGTTTATTATGGTTTTAATCTTGATTAGACTGACCTTCCATAGTATAAAGGACAAGGTAATAGAAAGCATGGACATTAAAAGGGTATATAAGGAAGCTTACCGCTTTCCATATGGGGTCCGGGTGCTCAGGCTCCAAGCCCTCAGCAAGGGTAGAAAATGCATACAAAACCTGAAAAATAGAGCTGGCACTACTCCGACACCCCAAAAATATGATCAAATTAAGTAAAGTTCAGGAGTCTCGAAATATTTGTAAAGTAGTACAAAAAAAGCTTTATTTATATCTTATATAAAAAATAAAAGCCTGACGCGTTTCGTGTCCCCACAGGACACTTAATCATAGGCTCATAGTAGCAGAAGATCTTCCGGTGGGCTTAGGTATAGTTGGCCACAAGGACAAATCCCATCCTCATTCTTTTCTTATTTTCTCAGTAGGACAATGTAGCACCTAACATAACATTTAGCACCATCTACATATAGTTGTTGTGACAGCAGGCCCTTGGTGTCTGGATTTCATGTGAGCCCTAAGAGCCCCAATTCAACAAGGATTTCAAGTTTGAGGTTTTACCATAGCTTTGCATGATTCTGTAATCCTGCTCTTTATACCTTTCTTAATACCTTTTCCTTAAATATCAGGAATGATTAGGGTTAATTAGGGAGGAGCTATGGTTAAGAAGCAAATGATACAGTAACATACAACATTGTTGGGCCCTGGACGCTGGGCAGGCAAATAGACATTTTTTCCTATATGTAAACATAGTAGGCTGTAACCCCTTCTCCCATTTCATGCTGCCTTAATGTCTGTACATCTCATGCCTTCTACTCTTTAAGGGATTTCTTTAGTTTAGCTGGCTTTGAGTAGTGTTTTTGATGCTGTTTTAAGTAGGCATGCACTGAATTCTGAATTTTTGGATTTGGCCAAATACCTAATCCTCCACAAAAGGTTTGTCAAAATGCTGTATATGGTTCGTCCACATCCTTAGGGGTAATATTCATTCTAGAGTTGTGGTTTTGAAGTGATTTGGGCAAATTGCAGAAAATCATGTTCGTGTTTGTTAAGTCTTGATTGTCTTTTTTCAATGTTGGTGTTTTTTCCCCTGCTTTCAAGTTTTTCAGAAATAAAAATCTCAGCAGGTGTTAAGTAGTGAGGTTTTTATTTAATGTTTTTTTTAAAAACACAATTCCAAATAAATAAAATAAATATTCAAGATAAAGGCTGTCATTTGTGCAGAAATGAATAAATTAGCCCCTTTAGGATTAGATCTGAACTTGGATTTGGTGCATCCCATGTTTTATTCAAATATTGAATTTCTATTTTATCATCTTAGTTATTATTTATTTCTTTAGTAGCTAAAATAAAAGCATATTAAAGCTGTCCCTTATTACCATTAGTTTGTCATTTTGTGTCTCCTTCCCCCAGTAATCAGTTTTCCCATGCTGCTCATTGAGATACAGAGACTGATTTATCAATTTTTGTCTCCAACTTTTTAAAAATGTCAAAAATTTACTAAACTTAAGCAACGTTTTCAGATTTTTCCACAAAAGAAAAGTTGATGAAAATGCACTGTTCAGTTCTAGTGATGGGTGAATCTGACCCGTTTCGCTTCGGAGAAAAATTCGCCGAAATGCATTGCACAAATTGTGCAACAAATTTTTAAAGCACAACAAAATTTTTCACCCCTCTATGGGCGTCATTTTCGTGGCGTAAAATTTCACTAATCACTATTCAGTTATGATGCTTCCAGTGCTTTAATTGACCTTTAAAAAGTTTTTGACAGGTTTGAGGTGGCATCCAAATTTTCCATAGGATTTGAAAAATACATTTTAATAACATTTCCAGACACAGATCTGCAACCATGGAACACATGGAAAACGTTCTGTAGCTGTATATTTGTGAGCTATTATTGAGGCAGGGGTGCACAAAAATGAAAATTTTTAAATTTGCAGATTTTGCCTCATCATTTCTCTCATCATATCAAAAAATGTCATGTTCAGGAGAAAGGGTCCAATCACCTGAAAAATGAAGAGCTATTGTACCAATCTTGCACCATCTGGCACCATGAGGAACGTGTGCCTGCTGGGAAACAACATATTTGATGTTACGTGGAATCTTGGGTGGCCTCATGAAATGTAAACAAAAACATTATGCAAGAAAATGAAAAGCAGTTTAAAAAACATTACATTATAAGTGATAAAACATATCCTAGGGCTTACATTCCTCCACAGTACATTACTCCGGATTTATTTATGCTAAACTGCTAACAACATAACAAATTATAGTTATATTTCGTATTTTTACAGGCAGTTCGTCGGTCAAAAACAATTTAACTGCAGTTTATCATTAAGAGCGCTTGGGTCTAGCCGTATGGTAGGTGCCTTCACATCTTCAGCTCCAATAAATCTAGTGCTGAGAACATTTTAGAACTTCACTATTATGCATGTATATGATCCTGCTTTTAAATTTAATATTGTCAGGGTTAATTTCTAGAACCCTTTTGGATTTTCCCACATTTAATACTATATTATAAAACTGTTGGAGGTGTTATCCTAATTTTAATGAGGTGTTATTGGGTTGAGAATGCCTGAAAATGCCTCCTTCCACCAAAAATTTAAAATGCACATATCTGCTGCATTGCAAACCTCTACATGATGCTTTTTTGTTAATGTTTATTGCTCTGATATTCAATGATTTATCTATTTGAGTAAAATATATATAAAAAGGGGAAGTTCATCTTTAAAAGAACGTTTAGTATGTTATAGTACTAAGCAACTTTTCAGTTGGCCTTCCTTTTCTTTGTAGTTTATGAATTATTTGCCTTCATCTTGTGACTCTTTTTGTGTCAGATTTCAAATGAAGGTCACTGAACCCATCTAAAAAACAAATGCTCAGTACAATTATCGGGTTATTTACTAAAATTTGAATTTCTCTCCTATTTTTATTCAACCAAGCTCAACCAAACTCCCATCTATATCTATCTATATCGCATTTTTCAGATTTGATGGGCCGAATTGCTTGATTTTTTCCAATTTTTTTTGGATTATCAGATGAAACCCAATGCAGATCACAATATCTTGAAATTGTCAATCTGCCATTGACTTATACAGTACATGACCTAGCAGGTTTGTGATGGCAGATTTTCTGATTTGGACCTTTTGCAGTTTCCGGGCATAATAAATGTTTAATAAAAAATAATAAATGTGTTAAAAAAATGTGTTAATTTAGTAAATAACCCCCTTATTGTTATTGCTACTTTTTATTACTCATCTTTCTCTCCAGGCACTCTTCTATTCATATTCCAGTCTCTTATTCCAATCAATGCATGGTTGCTAAGTTAATTTGGACCTCAGCCTGCCCACTTAGATAATAAGCTCTATCAAAGTGACACTTAGGGGCAAATTCACAAACAGGCGAAAATTCGCCAGCGATGGCTTTGTGCACATCGCAACACTTCGCCATGCATAAATTCGCCTTGACAACGCTGGTTCACAAAGATTCGAAGTTGCGCACAGGATACCGAAGGCTGGAGAAATTACGCTCAGCAGTTCAAAGTTACGCTAGCGTTGGCTAATTATCTTACGGCGTGCAGTTAAAGTACATCGGCCGTATATGCTGCAGCAAATACATTACACTACACAAGGCCAGGGAACCTTAATAAAATTATATAAAAGTTGTTATAATGCCCTACACATGTGCCCACAGTATAGTTTAGGTGCCGAAAAAAAATTTTACGATCTTTTTCAGTCTATCGCCCTTTAAATAGGAAAAAACTCCAGCGTTTTTTGGGACTTAGAAAAATTTTAAACTTTTTTTTGAGGAACTCCTATCTACTCTATTGCACTTTGCCTGGTCTGAGGTGGCGAAGGCAAGTCTGGCGATAGAGGTAAGGGTCAGTAAAATCAAAAACATAGTGAATTTGCGTAGTAACGCTCTTTCGCTAGACCGTAAATTCGCCTGGCGTTAGAGTGCAAAGTTGTGCCAGAATCTATCTCCTAGAGTGCGAAATTACGCCAGCTACCGTTAGTAAATTGGTGAAGTGCCCAAATGACGTCTTCGCCAGCGTTAGTCACTTTGCCCTTTAGTGAATCTGCCCCTTACCACTTAATTTAAAATGTTATTGATTTATGCTATTGCATTAATCCCTATCAGCTCTATTACTGCATTTTCTAATGTACAGTGCTACAGGTATAGGATCCCTTATCCGGAAATCCGATATGCAGAAAGATTCCATTTTATCCAAATAATCCAAATTTTTAAAAATGATTTCCTTTTTCTCTGTAATAATAAAACAGTAGCTTGTACTTGATTCCAACTAAGATATAATTAATTCTTATTGGAATCAAATCCAGCCTATTGGGTTTATTTAATGTTTAAATGATTTTCTAGTAGACTTAAGGCATGAAGACCCAAATTATGGAAAGATCCGTTATCCAGAAAACCCCAGGTCCCGAGCATTCTGGATAACAGGTCCCATACCTGTACTTGAATATACACAAAGCAGCCACCCCTTCTAAAATACAGGGTTTAGTTATTTGGAACAGAAAAGACAACGTAACCTACTGATCTCATTTACACTTGTCAGATACGTTTCAAAAACAACATTATAATTGAAATGAAAGCACGAGAACGAAATAAATGAATATAGAAGATTTAATAATGATGATGTATGCCAGTAGTACAGTGTTGCTTATTAAGCATTACAAAAATAGATTTGCTACTTCTATATCTCACCTATACTTCTACCCTGTGTCATAGAGAGGACTTCAAAGGTCTCCTTTGGGGAATTGTTGCTGCTGTTTCACAAATTGTCAGCAATGTTATTGAATTTTCAATTCTTTTAATGCCTGCATGAAGACTTGCATCTGTGGAAATGCCATACATTGGAAACTATATTAATCCCACCCCCACATGAACATTTGTTTGTATTATTTGCATTTGCTTTTAAAGTGTGCCTAGCCCGGCATATCTATTAGAGTTTGGGAGTCTCATTTTCTACATTAATAACCTTTAATTCATTACCCACTGATGTAATATTAATGTTAATATAAATATATATATATATATATATATATATATATATGTATATGGACATACAATCCCTGTTTTGTTTAAAGGGTAAGCCATTTTTATTAGCTTAAGGCACAAAATGTTTCTTAATATATTATAAAATATCCTTAATATATTGATAATGGGTATATATATATATATATATATATATATATATATATATATATATATATATGCACAAAATGTCTCTGTCTTAAATATATTGATAATGGGTTGAGTGCAGAGGACTCTTGTATTTGTCTATATGTATTTTGTGGTCACACCCTCATTGCACCCCCGCCTAATGGTTTTAAAAAATAAGTGGTGAGCACAACTTTCCCTTGTTTGTTATAGTTATACAGGAGCAGTGACCAGCTCCATGTTGTAGCTCCCACCCCTCCCAGCTATAGTCAGGTGATCCCACTGGTGTCTAATAAAAGGGCAGCCAAGTTTGGGAGGTTTACTTTGAAAGCAGCTAGTAAGTTGCAGGTAAAACTTAGTCCCTTTGTAAAATGTATAATTAAGCAGTTGAATTCTTGATGAATCAGATGAAAATTAAGCGTAGGACTGGCCAGATATGGGATGACTTTGACGTAGTTGGCCAGCTTAAATATATTGCAATATATGGACAAACAATCCCTGTTTTGTTTAAAGGGTAAGGCATTTTTCAGTAGCAGTATGCACAAAATGTCTCTGTCTTAAATATATTGATAATGGGTTGAGTGCAGAGGACCTCTTGTAGTTGACTATATATATATATATATATATATATATATATATATATATATAGTGAATAAAGTACCCCCTCTTGTAAAATATAAGGATATTATAAGTTACCGAGACGTTTCATGACCATCTAAAAACACTAGGTCGACGGCCGAGTGCTTTTATACAGGTCATAGGTCATGGAACTCCGAGGTAACTTCTAATATCCTCATATTTTGCAACTGGGGGTACTTTATTTATTATAATACACAAGTTTCAGTGAGTCATGTGACAGAAATGACATCAGAACTCACCGTTTATAAGGATATCATTTACAGGATATTTATGGCTTGTGTGTGTGTGTGCGTGCGCGTGCGTGGGTGCGTGCATGCGTGTGTGTCTGTGTGTGTGTAATATATATTTTAATGTTTAGCTATCCGAATGCAGATAATACCGTACATTTGCTCTCAGTCTCCTTTATTGATTAATATTAAACCTAAGTACTCCACTATTTGTGACACTTATGCTTGTGTGGATTCTCACTCCTATGTGTATTTCTCAACACGTACACTGTTATCCGCTCACTGATTCTTGTGTGTCATGTACATATTGCTGCAATACATGTACTGACAGAGCATACATGGTTATGGGTGGGTGCACCTATAGATGACACAGGTATGTTTATTGACACAAACGAACGCTAGCCAATCTTTGCTTATGAAATGCTAGCAAAAACGTCGCCAGCGTTCCGGCCCAGGACGCAACTTCACATTTTAGTGAATTAGTGTAGTGTTAACGAATTTGCGACTGGCGAAGTGGCGTGGAGTGTGGCAAAGTGGTTGCTGGCGACAATTCGCCTTTAGTGAATTAGCCCCCTTGTGTTGTGACTCGGCCTGTTAATAACTTTGCTAATTGCTGCCTGCACCGACCTTTTCCTATTCATCCACCTGCCTGCCTTAACCAGGATTAGTGGGACCTCTTATCTTTACCCCTGGCTTAAACAATGTCAATGGGCCAATTTATTTGGCAGGCATGAATTCATGGTGGATTTCCGCATTTCGCTGACTGCGACTGTTTTTGGGAAAATGCAGCGAAAATTAGCGGTGGACATATTCGCTACGACAAAAAAACTGTTGCATGTCAAAATTATTCAGACGCCCATTGACTTTAATGCAATTGGATGAAAGAGTCGTGCGTGTAAAAACTGTCACACGCGTCAAAATCATTCAAACGCCCATTTACTGTAACGCATTTGGACAAAAGAGTCGTGTGTATAAAAATTGGCACTCGCGTCAAAATTATTGCACTTCAAAATTATTTTGACGCCTTTTAACTTCAATGTGTTTCACAAATTTTTCATTGTTTCGTGAATTTTTCTGGATTTCCGCTAATTTCACTAAGGGGCAAATTCATCAAGGGTCGAATTTCGAGGGGTTAATTCCCTCGAAATTCGACTGGGGAATAGAATCGAATAGAATCGAATAGGCAATTTGGGCTAATTTACGCGCTGGCGAATATTCGAATTGGCGAATATTCGCCAGGCGAATAGGCACTCGATCGAATATTCGGTCGAAGGATTTTCATTTGATCGAATGCCTTTTTATTCGATCAAAAACTTGGAAAACAAGCCTATGGGACTTCACCATAGGCTTTTAAAGCAATTCGGTAGGTTTTAGGTGGCGAAGTAGGCAGTCAAAGTATTTTTAAAGAGACAGTACTTCGACTATCGAATGGGTGAATAGTCGCAGCGTTTTTGCGCTCGATCTATTCGAATCATTCTACTCAGGCGAATTTACGCCAATTCGATAGTCGAGGAGCACAAAAAACTACTCGAAATTTGAAGTTTTTTTACTTCACTCGAAGTTAGTGAATCGGCCCCTTAGTTTCACTAAGCACAACCAGTGCTGGAATGTCTTTTGTGTCAGTCATGTGTCCCAGGATTCTTATATCTGTTTTCTTCACTCTTTTCTAATGTGTATTGGAAACAAAAACAGGACCCTCATTCAGAGCTCTCCTACAAACAAAGATTCCATAAAAACAACTTATAGAATTGGGTAAAGTTATGGTTTTGCTGGTGAAAGAATGGAAGTTCCATTTGCCATATATTATTGGAACCATCTGATTTACCATGGATCATTGGGTGCCTTATATGAAAGCTTCAATGCAAACCTATGAGGGCTGTTCCAGGAGCTAAGTTGCTGCATATGCACTTCCAGCTGCTCAGTTGCTGCACTTGAAATTGCACTTTGCTCACTTCATTTGTGGTCATAATGTATCTTCATACCACCTATTGCTCATTCAGGTCAAGCTCCAACTCTAGCCTATGTAGCTATCCAACTGGTAGATGAATATTAGAGAGCCTAAAAAAGTATAGTAAGAAAGTAAGAAAAAACAAGCTGTAATAATACAATCCTAGCCAAAGAAGCACTCTCCTGTGGGTATTAGGATTACAGTCTCTGATAGCAATTTTAAGTTTTATTTGTTTCTATCATTTAAAAAAATTCTGTATGCAAAGATAAATTCAATAGTACCCTCCAAACAATAATGAATTTATTCTTCAAGTGCTGTTTTTACATGAATTTTCAGGAATGAAATACCGATATGCAAATCAAAACTTTTAGGGGCACATTTACTAAGGGTCGAATATCGAGGGTTAATTAACTCTCGATATTCGACCATCAAAGTAAAATCCTTCAACTTCGAATATCGAAGTCGAAGGATTTAGCGCAAATAGTTTGATCGAACGATCGAAGGAAAAATCGTTCGATCAAACGATTAAATCCTTCGAATCGACGATTCTAAGGATTTTTATCCATCGATCGACCGATTTTCCTTCGATCAAAAAAAGCTTAGAAAGGTTATGTGGAAGGTCCCCATAGGCTAACATTGTAGCTCGGTAGGTTTAAAGTGCCGAAGTAGGTAGTCGAAGTTTTTTTTAAAGAGACAGTACTTCGACTATCGAATGGTACAATAGTAGAATGATTTTTAGTTTGAATCGTTCGATTAGAAGTCGAAGTCGTAGTCGAAGGTCGAAGTAGCCTATTCGATGGTCGAAGTACCCAAAAAAAACTTCGAAATTCAACGTTTTTTTACTTCAAATCCTTCACTTGAGCTTAGTAAATGTGCCCCTTAATATAATATTGTAATAGTAATATTTAGAATTGCAATTCTTTATATATATATATATATATATATAATTTTTTTTTTGGGACGAATTCTAAATAGATTCTAGAAGTATAAAACAGTTTACATAGTTGGGTCTCTTAGTTTTTATCTTTTAAAAAACTGAATTTGCCCTTCAACTAACCAAAAATGACATTTATTTATAAAGAACAAATATATGACATCTGACATCATCTTTGGTTGACAAATAAAGTTTTCTGAATGGGCAAAAGTATAGAATGGGGGAGAATAAGTAGAGGATTGAGCGCACACACTGGTGTTGAGGTACAGGAAACTGAATAGGATTCTGTTGAGTGCCTCACTGTACTTCTTTCCTCTTTCAAGTTTAGATCTTGTATTTTTCAAGAGATCACACAAATTAGTCATTGTGGGAACAAAAGGCCTTTTTGAAAGCTGTCAGTTGGCTGACAGTTTTGATGAACATTTACTTCAACTTGTAAAACACATTAATCAAACTTCTTCAAAAAAGCTGCGGTCCAAAGAGGGTTATTTTTCCTTTTCTTTTCCTTCTAGCAAAAGACATACTTTACATAAGTGAGTGGATGTGACCGTGTACAGTCGCTCAATACAACCCCCTAAATAGCCTTCATTTGTTCAAATTAAAAGAGTACTCTCCGTGCAGTAAAGAAAAGGCTGTGGCAACTTCTCAAACCTGTTTATTACAAGTGACTTTGAATAACCAATGATCCATTCACTCAATCTCTAAAAGAAACATTTGAAAATATGGGACGCATTTGCAAGCTGCAATATATGACATGGAGAGTTGGCAGGCTGCCTAGTTTCTACTTAAAGGATTGTCATTCTGGGAAAAATAAATTTCTCTAACTAGACAAAAGTCAATGTTTTCATGTTTTACTACAATCAAACTGATATGGCTGACAATTTAATGTCTTAACATGTAAAATATCTGCGGATAATCAAAATTACCACAATCAATCATAAATACAGAAGGCCTATATTTTTTAATGCATGTGAACATTAGTGTAAAATTTTTAATAGATTTGTTAAAAAAAAAAAAAAGTCACCATGTTTCATGTATCCGGGCACATTTTATATTTGTGTGCATTTGGAGCTAGTTAAAAACCATATGCTATCACATTTCTAAACCTTTGTTTAATGTTGTGTTTTATTTAATTTTATGTATATTTTATAGCCTACTTGCCTGTCAAGACGATGTGGAAATGTGCTGGCATTCCAGCTGAAGACATCATTATGAGAAAATGCTCAAGGCTTTTTTCAAAGTGGGTGCTGAAACATACATTTTCTTTCTCTGACTCCAGGGGATGCTAATAGCAGCCCTAGCAGAAGGGTATTGTTGGGTCAATTGGTAGCAATGCTGTGCACCCTACGGATTTATCAGCAAGTCCATTACAGAGGGAGCTTCTTAAAATAAATAAGAATAAGAATGTGACATAAAATTGGAAAGGAATGCGAAAAGCACAAAAAAAAAAGGATTGTGGGTAGGCTGGTGCATAGCAGAGCTAATTTTAATATGTGACAGGCTCAGTTCAGTAAGATTTGCCATTGATACTGATGTAAACTTCATAGAGCTTCAGACTTGTATCTATTAAGGGATGCAGCGGTGTTCCTACAACCTGAGAACAAGTTCACCAGGGCATGCTATTCTTCTCCCCCCATAATAAAAATTGATATGAACTCTTTCAAATGACTTACATATCATTACCCAGAAGACTCAGTAAGGAAAATGATATCTTTGGAGTATTCCTTTATCTTTTCAAATAAGGATCCCCCCCCTTTCTCTTTTGTTTCTTTGATTACTTCAGGCCTTGTAATCAAACTAAGCTTAGTTTCAGGACCCCAGGGGCAGCATCTCTCAGCTCCCTGTCAAGCTGCGTTGCTAAACAATCAATCATGCTCTTGCACTCACTCGGCGGAAGTGCCACAACATGAAGAGTGCAATCCTTTGCTCTTGCCGTGAAGCCTCAGTGACAAAAGTTTTTTTTTCCCTTCTTTTTTTTTTCTTTTGCAAGAAGCTGACTGTATTTGGGGTTATGAATATGCAATGACTCTCATTAGTATTGAAACACAGGAGCAAGAGCTGACATCCCCCGCCACTTTTACTGCAGCAGAATCGTCTAATGAATTGTCTCACTCTTTCACTAGCATGGGGTTTTTTTTTTCTGTTGTGGCTCCTAGTTCCAAGGGGAGTTGCCCAGTTTGAGAATACCATTGACTGTAGAAATTAATTGCTAAGGACCTCTCGTGATTCAGTTAAACAGTGTCGAGACTGTGTTTAAATTGTCAAAACAGAAAAGCGTTAAACTCTGCATGAGGTACAATCTTCATAAAGCTGATAACCTGAAATAGATATATTGGAGGTGATAAGCAACACCAATCTGACATCCTACTGGTTTGTTTATTAGTCGTTTGAATAGAACAAACAATGCTCAAAGAAACTTTCTCCAAATGAATAGGCTGCCAACACAAAGCAATTCCATGAGCCTTTTACCATTTTAATGCTCCTTTTTGTGTTCCTGGGCTGCTGCCAAATATGTTAAGGGTAAGGCTGGAATCCTTCTCTACATACATTACAGATAAAGAAATGCTTTTCCAGCCCTGATTAAGATATTCAGGTACAATGATGTGTATAACATAAAAAGATACAAGATACATTAGACACTAATGATCATGTTCCTTCAGTTTTTACCTACGAGGTTGTGTATTATCTTCTTTTCCTGTTATTCAGGAAATAAGATGGTTTTTTTTTCTGGATAAGATAGCATTATGTGCATAATTTTAAGCATGCCACTGACTTACTAATATTGCAGTCTTTTCTGGAGGATTTGCAGAAAATATATTTTCCTGTAAAATACTTTTCCTGCTTAGGAAAAAGTTGATTTTGGAGTGAAAATCCTGTACTCAGTTTTTGTGTATCATTTTCTACTATTAACTAAAGCATTTTGGGCATTTTCCTCTCTCAGGGCCTAAAAGTGGTCAGCTGAACAAGAGCATAAACCATTATCACCTAGGGCTTGAGGTGGAGCAAGTTTGCCAGCAACTGTATGGAAATCTCAATTAGAAAAGGGACTGAAATTTATTTTGCAGCAGGTCAAAACTTCTGTAGATGGCGGACTGTAACCCTGAGAGAAAATATTTTAGCTAATTTGAGCAAATCAATAAATTTATGCCAAAAATGGTAAATTCCAGCAAAAAAAATTTCAGAAAAATTTCACTGAGGACAATATGAAAGGATTTTCTGAATGTTGGATAGTTGCCCCTATATTGTAACAATAATAATAATAATCGACTATGGGGCAATTTAAAAATTAAAATTAGGATGCAACAAAAAAAATGGGGCCCAGAAAATTTTGTTGTATGGGGCCCCCATGATTTCTAATGGCGGCCCTGTCCACAGTACACAATAACTGACAGCTTTGGCCATTCTAATACAGGTATAGGATCCCTTATCCGGAAACCCGATATCCAGAAAGCTCCGAATTACGGAATGGCTGTCTCCCATAGACTCCATTTTATCCAAATAATCCAAATTTTTAAAAATGATTTCCTTTTTCTCTGTAATAATAAAACAGTAGCTTGTACTTGATCCCAACTAAGATATAATTAATCCTTATTGGAAGCAAAACCAGCCTATTGGGTTTATTTAATGTTTAAATTCATTTCTTGTAGGCTTAAGACATGAAGACCCAAATTACGGAAAGACCCCTTATCCGGAAAACCCCAGGTCCCGAGCATTCTGGATAACAGGTCCCATACCTGTACAGCTAAAATGATGAAATATATCAAATAGTTACTATTGGTGACTTGATAAGAGTAGATTCTGACCAAGTTACTACAAATTATAATGTTGCCAATAAAATCAGAGCTCTCTGCCTGCTGGAAGTGAAAATTTCCAATGTTAAGTTAAAAAGAATTCTAAAGTATGTGATTTGGAGAGAAATCTCTGTCATCTGAAGTTGCTGAGAGTTTTGCATGCAGTTTGAAGAATGTGCATGCATTCACAATAATATTATACATATATGAAGTTGTGGAGAGTAGTATATATAGCATAAATTGTTAATCTGTTAATCTGGTGATTATGATTTTCCATGCACGTTGACATTTTTCCTTCTTTTTGAAATTCCACCATCTTCTATTGCTATCACCTGAGGAGGAGAATGTAATTGAATTATGTGCTGAACTGTAACAATGTTTTGTTAAATTCTTAAGGGCTCATTTACTATGTGCAGAGCAGGGTGCAAAGTTCAAATAAATGGGCTCTATTCACCTTGTGTGTTTTGCACTTTGTGTTCTGCCATTGCACAAAGGAAAAGTTCTGCAGGACTCATCAAAAAATCAAAAAAAGAGTGCAGAGACCTGTATTTGGCATCACTGTATTGTAAGTGTGGGCAGTGAGAGGCATATAGACACTTGTGCATCTATCCAGCACCTAAGAAGCCCCAGAGTGCTCAGAGCACAAATGAGTTCTGTATTTACCACCCATCCTGTGGGCAGTGATAAGGACAGGGATGCCTTGCACCCACCCACCAAAAAATTGGTGCAAAGTGAGAGTAGAGTGTAATCCAGGACTCATTAAACACACAAACTCACTTTTTTACTCTTTTCATGCAAGATATTACATTATTTGTATTAATACTGACTAACAAATATCCCCACATCCTTCTCAATTACAGAGGCTCCCAACACACTACCATTTCGTGTATATCTAGCATTTACGTTATTTCTACCAAAGTGCATAACCTTGCTCTTATAAACAATGAACCTCATTTGCCAATTTGCTGCCCAATTTAGTCAAATCTCTCTACAACTCTGTACGAGTATAGGAATCCTTAAACAGAAACCTGTTATCCAGAAAGCTGGAATGAACGGAAGGCCATCTCCCATAGACTCCATTTGAAACAATTCAAATTTTTCTAAATTATTTTGTTTTTCTTTGTAATAATAAACCAGTACCCTTTGCTTGGTCCCAACTAAGATATAATTAATCCAAATTGGAGACAGAACAATGCTTCTTAATGTTTAAATGTTTTTAGTAGACGTAAGACATGGTGATCCAAATTATGGGAAAATCCCTTTTCCAGAAACACCCTGGTCCCAAGCATTCTTCACAGTGAGGACATTGAGGTTGTGGAATCCTTGCCAGATTATGTTGCCATGGCTGATTCTGTTAATGTCTTTAAAGGAATTGTTCAGTGTAAAAAAAAAACTAGGTAAATAGATAGGCTGTGCAAAATAAAAAATGTTTCTAATATAGTTAGTTAGCCAAAAATGTAATGTATAAGGGCTGGAGTGACTGGATGTCTAACATAATAGCCAGAACACTACTTCCTGCTTTTCAGCTCTCTTGGTTTTCACTTGGTTACCAGCCCAGGCAGTAACTTCAAGTCACTGACTAACTCAGAGATAGAGAACTTAAAAGCAGGAAGTAGTGTTCTGGCTATTATGTTAGACATCCAGTCACTCCAGCCTTTAAACATTGCATTTTTGGCTAACTAACTATATTAGAAACATTTTTTTAAATCTTACACAGCCTATTTACCGAGTTTTTATTTTTACCCTGAACTGTTCCTTTAAGAGTGGCTTGGATGATTTATTGGCCAGGCCTGATATCATAGGCTATTGTGATTATATAATCTACAATTAGTATACATATTGGTATTTATAGTTTATGTGAGTACATAGATAGGTGCGTATGAGTGTGTGTATGTATGTCTAGGGATTATTTGGAGAGGTTGAACTTAACTATGTAACTATGTAACCTGTCCCATACCTATATGCTATTTGGACTCAACTGGATTATTTTTCTAAATTTTAATATATTAATTTTGCTCCAAAAAACTCTTTGTATGTGATGTATATTGGTTTATATATCAACTTGTACAGAAAAGTGGTATAATAATTATTACAAATTTATTCATACAAATATAAATGTAATTGTAAGCCATAAATATGACCATATTGATGACTATGTGCTTCTTAAAGAGTAGAATCACCTGTGAGTCCAGCTTTAAATAAATTGATATCTGACAACTGTGACTAAGGGATCATACGTCAAGTATTTGTTAACTCCATCAACTGGTGAGATTGCACATGACTAACAATGCATTTGTGTTAATATCTTCTGAAAGTGGAAACCAATCTAAGCTCTTTTAAACTTCATCCATCACGGACAGAGTACATAGACACATCACTATCATTAGCAGTAAACCTTGCTGATCCAATACACAGACATAATGTTAGATGAAAGCAGATACAATACCTTGTTAAGCCCATATTAATGAAAAGGAATGTAATTGAATTAGAAAATAGCAAAATGTTCAGAATATAAAATATATCTGCCCTAGACAGGTGCATAATTACAAATGGAGCTGAAACCCTCATGGCATTTTTTCAATAAACTTCAAAGTTATTTATGGTACCTTTTAATGCCCACCAAGTTGCTTCTATAGTAGATATCTAAATTGTAAATAAAATTAACAATGAGCCCTTATTTAACCTGAAAGCCATAGCTATAACATGCCTAGCAAAAACCAAATCTGGGGCTGGTATTGGGTGCAGGTTCATGTGCAATCGGGAGTTACTGGCAATTTCAACACTATTTTGTGTTTATAAAGAACTAATATAAGGGTTAGAAATGAATACTAAAAATACAACATTGTAATTATAACTTTCTATTATGTAAGGCTTTTTGCGACAAAAATTATATAAGATAGATAATATATGGGGCTAGGAATTCAAAAAAAAATTTTGCACCAAGCTTCAGGAACTGTTTACTCCAGGTCAATATGTAATAAAAGTCAAATGTTGAAACTGCAGAAGTACCAGAATTCTAATATAATAAATGGACTTATTATACCCCGAAGCTGCATATCTGAATAT
Source organism: Xenopus laevis (assembly GCF_017654675.1). NCBI lineage: Eukaryota > Metazoa > Chordata > Amphibia > Anura > Pipidae > Xenopus > Xenopus laevis. The sequence goes on from NC_054371.1 coordinate 193,768,249, forward strand.
ACTCCATCCCAAACCTGTGAAGGTCCTGTAGACGTCAATGGCAGATGTCCCTTTTCCAATTTGAAGATATTGTGGTGTGTGCTGGGTTTCGTACTATAATCCACAACATTTGGGGTTTTTGGGAAAAAAAGAGTGATTTGGGAGTCAAATCTGAAAAATTTGTATAATTTGAGTTTTGTGACAATTTTATCAAGAGTTTTCCTGAACCGAATTTTTCGAGTTATTTTATTGATAAAAAATTTAAAATCGTGGATGGGAGTTTGAGTGACTTTGTTTTATTGGAATTTTGAGAAAAATTTGAGTTTTATTAAATAACCCTTCAGAGTAATGTACACATGATCCTATGTTGCTGCCAATGCTGTCCAAATGTGAAAGATATTCACAGTCCATTAACACACGTTTGATACAATTTGGTTTATTTCAGAAGGTACAATATGCAGGCAGGGCAGGCAGGTGCCCTGGCTGAGAAAACTCATCACATGAAATTTTGTTGACCAAAACAGCAAGCTGAATTTAGGATGCATTTATGGTTCAGCCAATCAGAAACTTCCACAGGCAGATAGGAAGCAAGGTCAAAAGTCCAGGAATCGATATAGCAAGAATTATCAAGCACCTATGAATGTTCCAAACAAAACCTACAATTGGGCATCAAACTGGTGTCCTTGGCGTCTTTTTCATTTTGCGTCGGGCGCGTGACATCATCACAGCCCACGTGGTTCCTGGGCGGCACCATCTTGGATGCGGCGCCGCCGGAGACGTGAGCACCATCGGGCACTCCTGACAGTACCCCCTCCCCCAGGGGGGCCATTGGACCACCATCTCGTGGTTTCAAGACGGGGAGCGTGAACATCAGCCTGTTTTATCCAACAGCATTCTTCGGGACCGAAACCCTTCCATTGGATCAGGAACTGTAGAGACCCTCTAGATATTATTGAATCCAAATTCTTCTCTACCTCGTATTCCTATTGACCGTCCACGGAGTAAGCCGAAGGAGGAGATTGCTCTGAAGAGAAGCGATTAGCGATGGCCGGTTTTACCAAAGACACATGGAACACATTAGGAATTCGCATCTCAGGGGGAAGCTGAAGTCTGACAGCCACAGGATTAACAATCTCCACAATGGAGTATGGACCAACAAATTTTGGACCCAATTTGGGGGAAGGAATCTTGAGACGAATGTTCTTCGTAGAAAGCCACACTTTGTCCCCAACTTTATATAAAGGAGAAGACTTCCGTCCTTGATCAGCATACTTTTTGTGTGACAAGGAACTTTTATGTAAGTTGGTTCTGGTTTATACGATCAAATGGCCAACTTGTGGGCTGCATGATCATCAGCTGCTGGAACATCAGACAAGAGGAAGTCCTGAGGGAAAGCTTGAGGATGTTGTCCATACATGGTCAAGAAGGGTGATCTTCCAGTGGAGGCATGGCAAGCGTTGTTGTGAGAGAATTCCGCCATGGGAAGTAGATCGGCCCAATAGTCCAAACAGAGGGATACATGACTTCTCAGGAATTGTTCCAGTGCTTGGTTTACTCTCTCAGCTGCCCCGTTGGATTGAGGGTGATAGGCAGAGGAGAATTGAAGAGCGATACCCAGGTTTTTACACAAAGAGCACCAGAAGTTGGTCACAAACTGGGAACCTCTGTGAGATACAATCTCCGCTGGAAAGCCATGGAGTCGGAAGATGTATTGAATGAACAACTGAGAGCATTCAATGGCAGAGGGAAGTTTGCAAAGAGGGATAAATCGGGCAATAACCACCTATATCACGGTATTCCCCTTGGAAGGTGGTAATTCGACAATAAAGTCCATAGCCAAATTAGTCCAAGGATGAGAAGAAATGGGCAGAGGTTGTAATAGCCCACTAGGGCAAGAGTGGCTGGACTTAGACGAGGCACAGATGGCACAGGCTGCCACGAAGTCATTCACATCCTTTCATAGGGAAGGCCACCAAAGGATTCGACTGACAAGCTAAAAGGTCTTTTGAGTACCTGGATGTCAAGCTTGCTTGGAACAATGGCTTTGCTGAAGGATGGGTATGTGAAATTCAGGTGTCACGTAAACCATACCAATGGGGGATCAGCTGGAGCAGACGACTGGATAGATAGGATCTGGCTGGCCAGTTGTGGGAATAGGGAAGCAATGATCTTTGTGGGAGGAACAATTGGCTCATGATCTTCACTGATGCGTCCCGAAGGAAGAATACTTCGGGATAGGGCATTCGCCTTACGGCTTGTGGAGCCTGGGCGATACGTAAGGACAAAAATAAATTGAGTGAAGAAGAGTGCCCATCAAGCCTGACAGGATTCAATCTCTTGAGATCTGGATGAACTCTAAGTTTTTGTGATCGGTGTAGATGGTCACAGGGTGAGGGGCTCCCTTCAGGAAATGTCGCCACTCCTTGAGTGCAAGTTTCACTGCCAGAAGCTCACGATTCCCCACGTCGTAATTTTGCTGTGCACAAGAGAACTTTTTTTAGAGAAATAAGCACAAGTGTGAAGTTTCCCATAGCGACTTGTCTCTGAGAGAGGATGGCACCAGCCTCGATATCGGAAGCATCTACTTCAATGAAGAAGTGTTGCAAAAGGTCAGGATGTCGAAGGACAGGAGCCGAAAGGTCAGGATGTCGAAGGACAGGAGCCGAATCTTTTCAACAACAAATCTTTCAAGGACTGGAAGGCTTCCAGAGCATGAGGGGGCCAGGCATTAGGTTTTCCTCCCTTCCGGATGAGAGCCAAAACAGGAGCAATATGGGAGGAGAACCCTTTGATAAATTGTCGGTAATAGTTAGCGAAACCGACAAATCTTTGGATGGCCTTGGTACTTGTGGGGAGAGGCCAGTCTTGGATTGCCAAAACCTTGGAAGGGTCCATATCAAACCCCTCATGAGAGATAATGTACCCCAGGAATGAAATCTTGGGTACTTCAAAGATACACTTCTCCAACTTGGCAAAAAGGAGAGCACCTCTTTCACCTGGGTTCGGCGAGTTCCCAAATATTTGGGGAAGGTTAGAATGTCATCCAATTACACAACTACAGATTACTCCAGATGATGTCTGAAAATGTAATTTACAAATTCTTGGAAGACGGTGGGAGCGTTGCAGAGGCTGAAGGGCATTACCAGGTACTCATAGTGCCCATCTCTGGTGTTGAATGCAGTCTTCCATTCAACCCCCTCTCGGATGCAGATTAGGTTGTTAGCTCCTCGGAGATCCAACTTAGTGAAAATCTTCGCCCCACTGAGTTGACCGAATAGCTCAGAGATGAGAGGTAGCGGATATCGGTTCTTCGCCGTGATCTTATTGAGGCCCCTGTCATCAATACAGGGAAGCAACCCGCCATCTTTCTTTTCCACGAAGAAGAATCCTGCCCCGGCAGGAGAAGGGGAGGGTCTAATGAATCCACGCTGGATATACTCGGATATACTCCTTCATCGCAGAAGTCTCGGCAGGAAACAAGGGGTAGGTACGCCCCCGGGGGGCATGGTACCAGGGAGAAGTTCAACGGAGCAGTCGTAAGAGCGATGAGGAGGGAGGGTCTCAGCAGACTTCTTGCAGAAGATGTCAGCAAAATTTTGTACACTGCGGGCAAGGATTGCAGCTCTGCCACAGCGAGATACATCCGATGGAGAGGAGTAGCAGGCAAACAATGTTTTTGGCAAAATGGACTCCAACAAGAGATCTGACTGGAGGCCCAATCAATGGAGGGATTTTGCAGACAAAGCCAGAGTAACCCCCACACCACAGGAATGGAGGAGCAGGTAATAAACAGGAATGATAATTTCTCTTTATGTAAAGTCCCAACCTGCACAGGTAATTCCCCGGTTGTCATGGAGATTATCTCAGACGTTAATGGTCCGTCATCAATTGCTGTAACCCGCAGGGGAGTAGACAATGGATACAGAGGAACATCCATATATTTGGCAAAGTTAGTGTCCATGAAATTCCCTGCAGCCCCGGAATCTAGGAAGCATTCTAGGAAGGATCTAGGAGGCCAGACAAATCTGTAAAGGCAGAAGAAACCTATGAGAGTTCTCTTGGGGTTTTGGAGTAACGCCACCCACATGTGTTACCCCAGGTTTACCTTGAAGAAGAGAACCCTTTGGCTTCACAGGGCAGGAATTGGCTAAATTAGTTTGGCTGCCACAGTACAGACACAGACCTGCCAAGCACCTCCAAAGTTTCTCCTGCTCAGAGAGACGTGCCCTTCTGATCTGCATAGGTTCCTCCGGAGGAATGACTGGGGATTGCTGGGATGGAGCAGGAATTAGCGCGGCTCCCAGCGGGAGTTGTCAGGACCAAGGAGGAAGCCTTAGGGGTTAAAGTCCAAGTTCGAGGTACAAATAGGATCAGGCGTAATCGTGGTCAATATCCAGACAGAAGTCTAACAACCAAGAAGTTGCTTTAAAAGTTGGCCAGGAATGTATGGAAATACGAAAAAATGTAGTGAGGTGCTGAGAAACGAAGGCCTTTTTTTAAAAAAATTATTTTATGTTATTTGTTACTTTATGGGTAGCAATGATAAGGATTTGTGCATAGGGACACCATGCATGTTGCTTTGCTGGTGAAACCATTTGGCTCAGTAAGTCTTGTGCTATTCAATTGCCAATTGCTTGCCTATTCTACAGATTTTCCCTTGGTACCTTGACTGGTTTCCTAACAGTTGATAACCCTGGATCTGCTCCACAGTTGCTTGACCCGTGACCCGAGACTCATTTTTTCTGACCAATGTACTACTCTCTGATGTGCCCAGCAAATCATTTCATCACTTTGGTAAGTCTATTTGGGCTCCCATGCCATCACTAGCTACCTCTCTGAGCCTATTCGAGGGCATAGTAGTTGAGAGCTCTAAGAGCAGTTCTCCTCAGAACCTTGGTTCTGGTATCTGGTAATATTGATCCACAACTAAAGACCCTTAGAAAAATAGCCAGAGATCTACAGGGTACAATCTATAAGGATGAGAGGCTCAAAAGCATATTCCCAGACCCACCACTTTTAGCATTTAGACAGCCTCCAAACCTAAGAAAACTAATAACAGGAAGTTTTTTGCCTATGACTGAGTGCTAGGTAAATATGAAACGCGTTAGGCCCTCTAAGGGGATTTTCTAATGTTTTTTAATACTTCGGTGTAATAAACTATATGTTTTAACTTATAAGCATGCCTTTGGAGAATTATTTAAGTAATAACAGGAAGTGCCCTATCACAACTCACCAAAAATGATCCATACCCATGTGGCAAAAAACAATACAAAACATGCCACACATCCTGATCTCAGACAGAATACAGATTCTGGACACCATCCAGTACAACTGTCCTTCTTCCAATGTGAAGTACCAGATGCACCAGATGCCAAACAGGAGGACTGTATTTAGGAGAAACTAGTCTGAGAAAGAGAAATACACACTACCGCTTAACCACAACCAATAAAAAGCTGAACACACCAGAAGGAAACCATTTCAACAGCCCTCACCATTCCATATATGATTTAAGAATCTTGGTTCTTAAGGGGAATTTTGAAACAGAAAACGAAAGGAAAGTATGGGAGTACAAATTAATTAAAACTTTCTACGTTCTGGAGAAGGGACTGAACCTGGGCCTTTGATGTATGGCTAATTATGTGGATTAAGAACTGCCTGCACCAAGTCAGAAACATAGACAGTTGTTAGGACACTAGACTAACTGCTCATATGGAATCCCTTTTATTTTACACTCCAATAATTTAGCCCTAATTTATATTCTGCCACTTTGATGTTGTACCTTATCTGGCTGTCCCTTGTGTGTCCCTGTGTATATGACTTTGTTAACACCTCACACAGAGATGGACATTCCTTTTTGTTGGTCATTTGATCTATGTTCTGAAAGCTTGCTTGATTATATTAGTTAGCCAATAAAAGCATCACCTTTATACCATCTTTTTGTTATTTTTTTGCCCTGTGACTGGCTAACACAGTACAACAACTTTACCTGGAAGCACCTGAAAGAGTAATGTAAGTGTGGTCCTCCTCAGTACACTGGTCCTGGTATCTGCTAAGCTTGACAGGATTTTATCACTGGAGGGAGAATTTTAGCAACATAATTTAATATAGACTGTAGTGGTGAGAGCATTGGAGCATTTTTGGTCTAATAGCCACTTGTATTTGATGTGTCGAGTGGTTTTTATTAATGTCAATGGGACATTGAGAGTTACGGATGTTTCTGTTGGCAGATATATGCTGGAGGAGAAAATGCCTTGCTCATGTGATTCACTCATATGAATCAAATAAATGCACCACTATCATACGCATTCAATATTATTTGGTTGTAATTATATGTATTCTTGGTTTTGTATTATTTTTTAACTGCCAATATAAATAATTGGGAGTAGAGCTAAAATATTGTTTTCTTTATAGCACAGACAAACACAAACAAACCAAGAAATAAGTGTGTAGAAAAAAAAAAGTAATCGCAAAGATATTTTCTAAAACATAAACTAACATTTGATGTTCACTTTGGTATGGTAAGTTGCATTTTATACAAGTGTATACACCCAATTATATTATCTATTTAAAAGTCACTGAGCACAAACCCATTTCATGTGTATGTGAACACACCTATTCTTTTAAGACATATTACTAATAGTCATGCAACAGTGCTATGACCTTTGAATGGTTGCACAAAAGCTTTTGCTGCCTCATTAAAATAAAGGAGGCACACTAAAATGGCTGCCTTCAGCATGCTTTGGAAGGGTAAAAAAAGAGATCATCTGTATGCCGAAATTATTTCCTGCCGTTTAAAAGAAAACTTTTGCAATACCATTATTTTAAATTGTTATATAAAATATTTGTTAGTCATTGCTGGGATCAACTATCACTGTGCGTTTTGCGCATGTCTGGTGATGTCACAGGGGGATATCACATTGGTGCATTATCCCCATGGTCATACTAAGTAAAGGTTGACAGTTCTGCAAATTTAAACTAACGAATAATTATGGTAGTGGTAATCATGTTCTATAACTGTATTCCAATAGGAAGGAAGTAACTTAGCAAAAATACACTTCCTAGGTAACTTAGGCCAATAACCCTCCTTATGGTTAATGAATGCCATTTTCCATTATTTAATGGGTGTATAGCCAAAAAGCATTACATGCTAATGTTATACAGGTATGGGACCTGTTATCCAGAATGCTCAGGACCTGGGGTTTTCCGGATAACGGATCTTTCGTAATTTGGGTCTTCATGCCTTAAGTCTACTAGAAATTCATTTAAACATTAAATGACAACCCAATAAGGATGAATTATATCTTAGTTGGGATCAAGTACAAGGTACTGTTTTATTATTACAGAGAAAAAGGAAATCATTTTTAAAAATTTGGATTATTTGGATAAAATGGAGTCTATGGGAGACAGCCATTCCGTAATTCAGAGCTTTCTGGATATCGGGTTTCCGGATAAGGGATCCTGTACAATGTTTTTTCTGCTCAATTTACAAATTACATACCATATCATAAATTATGGCTAGGGATGAACGAATCTGGGCCGCTTTGCCAAAAAATTTGGGAAGCTGCTGAAAAATTTGCGAAATGCATTGACGTGAATAGGCAGTTTTTCCCAATCAACTTTTTTTTCTTACTCCAATTGCATTAAAGTCAATGGCCATTTATTTTCTCAAGTTTTTTACACTCCAAATGCATTGTCAGTGAATGGGTGTTTTTTATTGTGTTTTTTGCAGCAAATTTTTTGCTGCAGTTTTGTGAAATGCAGAATTTTGCAGCAAATCCATGCATGGTGAAAAAAAATAGCTTATCACTTATCATAACCAATAAAACACCTAAGTCAGTTGCATTGCATTTCATCTGGTATAGGTCATTTGTGTTAATGTATTAGTTACTAGAGATGGGCGAATAAATTCACAAGACACAAATTCACTGCAAATTTCCGCATTTCACAGCAAGCGAGTTAATTAGGGAAACTGTGGTGACAAATCGCCAGCGAAAAATCCAGCACGCCCAAAAAAATTGGTATGCGTCAAAATTGGTGTGCGCATAAGAATTGACGCGCGTCAAAATTATTTTGACTCCCCTTAACTTCAATGGGGCTTATTTAGAAACTTTGCGCAGGGCATATTGGTTTGCACAGTGAATATATTTGCCCTGCGCGTGGTTATATTTATAAAGCTGAATCTCTATAAAGCTGAAAGTTTATAAGAGCCTTTTAAATATGTAAATCGCAAATTTGCGAATATTTATGTGCACACTCTATGTTTGAATTACGCCACAACTTTGGTGGCTGAGCAAATATTCGTAAAACAGTTTTGCAAATTGTGAATTTAAGTTACTATCAATGTTATTGTCGCATAAAACAACCTCGCATAGTGGGCGCACTCACTCAAACATCTGTCTCATTTGCGAGTGATTTGCGAATGTTTATTATCAATGCAAATTCTCTAAAGCCGGAAAAGACGGGCACAGCAGTGCAATATTTTAGCGTTCAGGAAAAAACATGGGCAATACAACCATTTGCAAATAAATAAGCTTGGAGAACTTTATAAATGATCTCTAATGTGTTTTGCAAATTTTTTGCCGTTTTGGCACAGATTCACCCATCACTATTAATTACATATCTTTAAAAATACATACATTGGTAAAATATTTCTAAAACAATAAATGATAAAAACTTTGTTTCATTTTTTTATTTCATTATTACATTACCTAACCATGTAATCATACCACTTTTCACACAAATAGATTTGCCAGCTGGATGATATTTTACAGTGGCAACAGTGATTTATGACATAGAGATCAAACAGGATCTGTATTAGAAGGTATTTTAAATCTGCAAATGGCCTGCATTTTCCTATCTTATCTTTTATGCAGAGATATGGATATGGTTGTTTAAATTTGTGCCACTTTATCTTACCCTTAGGTAAGAAACAAGTTAGGATTCTATAAATAAAAGTAAAGATACATTTTATATAGCACATTAAGCAATCCATGGTTAAAGTTGTTTTGCAAAGTAAAACGTACAAAAACATATAATTTTACTAATACAATACCAGTCAGAAACACAGGGATAGAAAAATACTGCAAATAATGTAGAACACAAGTGCTGTATAGTTTCAGGGATCACTTCTTTCTTTACTGTTCTACTTGAATAATGCTAACTGATAGTAAGCAGCAGTATATTATTTGTTTAACCACATCTCTGTAGCTTGAATAAAGGTAAGTGGTTCCAATACCTGCAAAAAGGCAAAAAGGCATTAAGGATCTGGAAACATTTAGAGGTAAACTGCATTAATTGGAGGAATGGAAATTTCCTTAGAAAATGATGGGAAATGATCAACATGCAAAAATATACACACACACATATATATATATATATATATATATAAAGTCAATTACAACTTCCACCAATGCTGGAGGAACAGTGGTTTATTCAATGTTTCAGCAGCACGATTATTTAATATCTTATGAAGAAAAGAAAATTATAAGGTATATATTGGTGGGGTTCATAGTTAAAATAGCTTTCTAATCAGAAACCTTTGTAATTTTGGACACTACGGGGCCGATTCATCAATAGTCGAATATCGAGGGTTAATTAACCCTCGATATTCGACTGGGAACTAAAATCGTTCGACTTCGAATATCGAAGTCGAACGATTTTGCGCAAATCCTGCGATCGATCGATCGAAGGATTTTTCGTTCGATCGAACGATTAAATCCTTCGAATCGAACGATTCGAAGGATTTTAATCCAATGATCGAAGGAAAATCCTTCGATCAAAAAATCACAGGCAAGCCTATGGGGACCTTCCCCATAGGCTAACATTGACTTCGGTAGGTTTTATCTACCGAAGTAGGTGGTCGAAGTATTTTTTAAAGAGACAGTACTTCGATTATCGAATGGTCGAATAGTCGAACGATTTTTACTTCGAATCGTTCGAATCGTTCGAATTCGATCGAATTCGATCGAATTTAACCAATTCGATGGTCGAAGTACCCAAAAAATACTTCGAAATTCGAATTTTTTTACATTCGAATTCTTCACTAGAATTTTGTAAATCTGCCCCTACAAGTTGTTACTTAACTAGAAAAATATGCTGTTTTGCTTTTACAAAATAACACTGTTCTTATTGCTATTTATTAATTCATAGTTTATTCCTTGAAACTATACAGTGGATTTGGCAAGTATAGACAACCAATTACAATGGAATTGGCATAATGGAACAAGCATAAACAAACCAACCCATGAGGTCAGAGGGCCCTGCCCATGAGAGTTTATAATCTAGTGGAGTTGGATGTACATGTAATACATGTGGGATTCACTTGGCATTATGTCAGTTGTGCACAAAAGCACCACAAATACTAAAAAACTCCATCTGAAGGGTTGAGGTGGTCACTGAAGCATTATAAGGATTATTCGAGCACGTTGTATGTTGTAGGAAGATAAAATCAGGATAGACTTCTTTTAAAAGGGAACAAGGGAACATCAAAAAAGCAGAGTCTTAAAGGAGCAATATTTACATCTTATGTTCAGCATGAGCCATATAAATAGCATTTGCATCATACAGTTAATAGGTTTGGCTATTCTTTCAATCCAAAAAATCTCAGAATTATGGGAAGGCCATCTCCCATAGACTCCATTTCAGACAAATAATTCACATTTTTAAAAATGATTTCCTTTTTTTTCTGTAATAATAAAACAGTAGCTTGTACTTGATCCCAATTAAGATATAATTCATTCTTATTGGAGGCCAAACTATCCTACTGGGTTGAATTCATATTTAAAATTTTTTTTAGTTGATTTAATTCATGTTTAAATGATTTAAGGTACTGAGATCCAAATTACAGAAAGTAAAAGAGGATCATTGTTCTATTTTCTTACCTTCTTTTCTCTCATTGGGGCACATTTAATTATGTGCAAATTTTTGCTTTAGAACTCTCCGCCATAATTTGCATAACTACTTCATACGTTATTTTGTGATGAATACGCGTCTTCATCAAAATGCTAAATTGTGTCTCGGCAAAAGAACACTGGCATACTTTTGTCAGCCATGATTTCATAATGAATTTTCTCTAGTGTTACTTCCTTCCTAGTGAAACTTCTTATGCTTACGTAAATTTAAATTCAATGGGTATATAAAGGTCACATGTATGTATTTATTAGTGATGTTGGTAAAAATGCTGGAAGTGGCCCCGTCTTAGTAAAAATGTCCAAGGAAGCAAAGGAAGACAGAGATCCTCTATTGTCCTAGGCCATGAGCCCACCCTAAAACAAATGTGGCATGAGCTTCAACTGTTAAAAAAAGTGTAAATAAGTAAATATGTTTAACAGCTACAAGTTTAACATAATCCCACTTTAAATATAAAAAAACCACCAACATTTTGACTTTTGCTTATGATTGTTTTTGGGAATACAGGATATGATGTCACTGACATAACAATGAGGATGTAGTTTCATTGTATTAATTCGCCAGTCAGAACATGGTGAAATAGATTTTGGTGAAAAGGGTAACCAATTGATATTAGTGGATTTATGACTGTTTGCCTGTTGCTCAACTTTTATTAAATAGGCTATGTCACTATGTATTGTCTTTTTAGCGAAAATCCATCAAGAGCGATTGTCATGCAGGAAGTTGTGCCATACCCACTCTGAAAGTGTTTGCAGCACTCACAAAAATAAACTCGCTAACTAGTGCAAATATTGCCAAATTGTTTGCGAGTTGCAGCAGACACTACCGCATATCAATGAACATGGTGTTAATAACTGTATTCACTTTCAAGTCTCTATAGGCTATTGATGCAACTCATTAGTCAAATCCTGGAAGTACCACTACATCCATCCAACCTTTAATTCTACGGTGCCTTTATATCAATGTACAATTGTGTATACTGGGCAGGCCATTGACACTGGCTGTGAGGTGCATGTATGGGGTTTAATAAAGGTATGGGACCTGTTATCTAGAATGCTTGGGACCTGGTGTTGTCCAGATAATGGATCTTTCCATAATTTGGATCTTCATACCTTAAGTCTACTAGAAAATCATGTAAACATTAAATAAACCCAATAGGCTGGTTTTGTTTCCAATGAAGATTAATTATATCTTAGTTTGGATCAAGTACAAGGTACTATTTTATTATTACAGAGAAAAGTAAATCATTTTAAAAAATCTGGATTATTTGATTATAATGGAGCCTTTCCGTAATTTGGAACTTTCTGGAAAATTAGTTTCCGGATTACAGATACCATACCTGTATCTTTGTGAATAGCATACTGTAAGGGGCACATTTACTAAGGGTCGAATATCGAGGGTTAATAAACCCTCGAATTCGACCCTCGAAGTAAAATCCTACTAATTTGAATATCGAATTTGAAGGATTTACCGCAAATCCTACAATCGAAGGAAAAATTGTTTGATCAAATCAAAGCATTTTAATCGATCGATCTAAGGATTTTCCTTCGATCAAAAAAACCTTAGAAAAGTGATGGGGAAGGTCCCCATAGGCTAACATTGTAGCTCGGTAGGTTTAAACTGCCGAAGTATGTAGTCGAAGTTTTTTTTAAAGAGACAGTACTTCGACTATCGAATGGTCGAATAGTCGAACGATTTTTAGTTCAAATCGTTCGAATCTAATTCGTAGTCGAAGGTCATAGTAGCCTATTCGATGGTGGAATTACCCAAAAAAATTCTTCGAAATTCGATGTTTTTTTTTACTTCGAATCCTTCACTCGAGCTTAGTAAATGTGCCCCTAAATGTTTTGTGTTAATTTTAGTGCTTTGATAATATGCTTGCAATTCTAAACAAAGCTTTGTTAAACAAGTTGGCAAATCCTAACTAGGGTAACAATGTACAATGTAGAATTTCTTTAATTAAGACAGTTTTTTTGATATTGCAAGCAGTACAGTAAGCATATTAATGGACATATAAATTTCTCTTACAGTGGCATAAGTTACTCTGATGTAAGATACTCTATAATGAAAATGCTGTTTTCTTGGCTTTACCAAAAAATTCTCAGATAATGGTGAACCCTTGTTTCTCTCAGCACAAAAACCCAAACAAATGACTATTGTTTCTATACTCATCCCTGGTTTACTCTTGCTTTAAACTTGCACCCTCGTTATAAGGCTTGGCATGTGCCTATATATCTGGACAAGTTAAGAGGCCCATTTAATAAATTTTGAATTTTAGTGTTATTAGAGCTTTCTTAAACCACGACTAAACTCATTTTCTCTGAAACAACAAATGCCATGACAGTTATTAAAAGATCTGAATATAAAAATTATGAACAGAAAAAACACTGAATGATACCCTAAAAGTTTTAAAAACTCTGGACAATTAATTGTGAAGAAAATTTGAAAACCTCTGAATGGCTACAAAAAGTCCAATAGTGTCAGTACAGCTCCCATTGACTTCTATGGGACCTCGACTTCTTTTACTTGGAGAAGTTTTATATAATCGTTTTAAGTGGTTTTTACACTCAATAAATCTTGGTTTGTTAGAGTTTTAGAGAAATGAAAAAACATACATTTTTGGAGAAAAAATAAGATTCATGAAAAAATAGAAAACCAAAATGTCAGTAAATCAGCCCATTAGTGGCCCATTTATTTAAGGTCAAATTTTAGTGGTAGTAGAACTTTTTGAAACCACAAATAAACTCTTTCTCCAAAGCCATGAAATTTATGAATGGAAAAAAAATACGAAAACCTCTAACAATTTCAGTTTTTCAAATGCTTCCTAGTGAAAAATGGTTAAAGAAAAGTCCAATAGGATCAAGGAAGCTCCTATTGAATTCTATAGGACCATGACTACTTTTACTTGGAGAAGTTTCGTATTAGAGTTTTTTGTGGTTTTTACACTTAATAAATCTTGATTTTTTTTAGAAAAATAAAAAAACAAGATTTTTTTGTGAAAACAAACGTTAGTTAATCTACCCCTTAGTGTGCATCTTGACACAGGATCACCATTCTGGCTCCTCTTAGCTGTTAGTCCTATTTCAGCTGCCTGAAGACCTCATATCACCAAACATTAGTGAATAAAGCAAAAATTAGCAAATAAATTCGGCAGATACAAATTAACAGCGATTTTCAGCATTTTGCCTCCAGCTAATTCACCTGAACCTATTTATTGTTTGTTTCAAACACAGATGTTTGTTCATAAATACCTTGATGCATGATTTATGGAAAAAATACATATGTCTGTTATCATTCTTGTCTATTGACATTGCTATGAAAATATATTTTTTTCTGACTAAAATTCTGGTAAATGTTGGTAAAAATGCTGGTGAAAAGTACAGATATACTAGCATAGTTTAAACAATATAAGTGCCATTATTAGTGATGAGCGAATAAATTCGGCTGGCACGAATTTGCAGCGAATTCCCGCGTTTTGCCGCCGGCGAATAAATTTGTGAATCTCCAGTGAAATTCAGATTTTCACGATTTTTTCATTATAATGTTCGAATTGCTCAATTTTTTCATGAAAAGGTTCGAATTGCTTGATTTTTTTAGTGAAAACGTTCGAATTGCTAGATTTTCTAGTGAAAATGTTCGAATTGATCTATTTTTTTGTGAAAACGGTAGAATTTCATGTTTTTTCCGTGAAAACTGTAGAATTTCAAGATTTTTTTGTGAACTTTCCGATTTCACGATTTTTCGCAAATTTTGCGTGAAATTTGTGAGTTTTTCCGCGAAGCAAAGGGAGAGATTTACACATCACTATCCATTATATAAATAGGCTTGACATCTGGTTGGTATTTTACGGTCCTGGATGGTAAAAATGATGCTTAATGCCAATGTTATTAGTAGAGAAAAAAAAATAACAGTTATAGAAGGGCTGGTAGAATTTTCTAGAAATGGTAAACACTTACAGAGATATAAAATTAAAATGAAAAGATAAAATGGTCCTTTTACTATTCAAGTGCTAACTAAAAGCATATCAGATGCAATGTAGTAATTGCCAATTGAATGCATTCACAGGAACACTTCTGGGAATTTCCACTGCTTTTTTTTTCAGTCTCCAGGGACCAATTAAAACAGCTGGGCCATTGCCAAAATGTAGGTCTGAGTGTCCTTACCTTGACTTTTATCCTGTGTCGACCTACAGCAAAGTGACTGCTGCACCTCTGAAATGACTTTTGTATAACCCTGAAATCCGATTTAAGAATGGCAGATGTAAAATATGTCTATGTAGATTATGTCTGATGTTCCAGAAATCAAATCATTTTGTTCTGGTTGCAATTTTGGTCTGTAGAAATAACACACGTTTGCATTGTAAAAGATTATATAACAAGTGTCTAGAATAATAGGAAATGAGGCCATAAAAAGCGTGCGTCACACTTGTGTATGTTTGAGTGTTAGCAGAATACTTATTATTATTATTGTACAAGCATGGGATCCCTTATCTAGAAACCGTTACAGAAAGCTCAGAATTACAGAAAAGCTGTCGCCCATAGACGCCATTTTATTGAAATAATCCAAATTTAAAAAAATTATTTCCTGTTTCTCTATAATAATAAAACAGTACCTTGTACTTGATCCCAACTAAGATATAATTAATCCTTATTGGAAGCAAAACCAGACTATGGGGGTTATTTAATGTTTACATGTTTTTGTAGTGGACTTAAAGTATGAAGATCCAAATTATGGAAAGAGCCATTATCTGATAAACCCTAGGTTTCGAGCATATCTAAGAGTGCATCGATAGAGCAGGAGGTATTATGATGCTTTCCTACATTGCTGTGAATTTATGATAAATTGGGATATCTGACTGTCCCACAGTAGTGGAATAGTGAGGGGTTGTGTGCTGGCATGTTCTACATCCTCTCCAATAGTGCAAATAGAAAATAATACATAAATTGCCCTTCTAGCAAGGAAATACAAAATGCATTGATATAAATGTTGAACTGGAACAAAATAACACCTTTCATTTCCATCAACAAAAGTAGATTTGTGTTGCATTGTTTTGATTTCAGAATGTTTGTGTCAAGGAAAGCAGAGATTTGGAGGTTGTGTCAAGAGCCCCTGAAATTGCGGTAGATAAGAGATTTGTACATTCTAGTTAATCATTTTGACACAAGACCGAACAGGAAAAGAGTCCCTATAACTTCACAGAAGAAACAAGCGTTACATGTTAACCAACCTGATTTTCCCTATACCATCACACAGCCTACAGACCATTATTGAGCAATGCATGGATAATAAACTCTATTTTATTTAAAAAGTACAAAAAAACCCCAATTACTTCATCTTTTGAAATATACAACCACCTCATGCATGTGCATTAGGAATGAAGGATTTTTTTTCGCCTGATACAGATTTTATGTTTTGTTAGTGGTGAGAATTTTTGCAAATATGCAATAGAACTTTGTCATGTGTGATTTTTTTGCAGTGAAAAAAAAAATGCTTATTGACACTAAGGGGCACATTTATCAAGGGTCGAATATCGAGGGTTAATAAACCCTCGAATTCGACCCTCGAATTTAAATCCTTCGAATTCGAAGGATTTAGCGCAAATTCTTCGATCGATCGATCAAAGTAAAAATAGTTCGGTCGAACAATAAAATCCTTCGATTCAAACGATTCGAACGATTTTAAGCGATCGATCGAAGGATTTTTCTTCGTTCAAAAAAAGGTTAGAAAAGTGCTGGGGAAGGTCCCCATAGGCTAACATTGTACCTCGGTAGGTTTAAACTGCCGAAGCATGTAGTCAAAGTTTTTTTAAAGAGACAGTACTTCGACTAGCGAATGGTTGAATATTCGAGCGATTTTTACTTTGAATCATTCGAATCGAAGTCGAAGGTCGTAGTAGCCAATTTGATGGTCGAATACCCAAAAAAATACTTTGAAATTCAAAGTTTTTTTCATTCGAATCCTTCACTCGAGCTTAGTAAATGTGCCCCTAAAACACTACTTTACTTGAATACAAGAACAATATGTTAATATATTGGGCATGAGAAAAAAACATGACAAAAATGCTCACTCAATTCACCCCATCGTTTTCCACTAAATTCAGGTATCATTTCACCATTGCACAAATGTTTCTGTGGTTTCCTGAACTGAAGCACAATTTTTGAGTTCTGAAGGACCTTAATATATTGATAATGATTTGATTGTGGAGGACGTTTTCTTTGTCTTTGAAGTTTGTGGTCACAGTCTCATTGCTCCCTTGCCTAAGGCTAAGGCCACACTAGGCGATAGCGCCGCGATTTGACTCGCTCGGCGATTTCGAGCGACAATAGAAAAAAGATCGCCGCGTGTGTTTTTACGCTGGCGATTTGTCGCGATTCCCCATAGACGCCAGCGCAAAAGTTTCCCCAGCGATTGCGGATTAAAAGTCGCGGCGAAAAGTCGCCGCGAGTCAAATCGCGGCGCTATCGCCTAGTGTGGCCTTACCCTAAGGGTTTCAATTATAGTGGTTTAAAGTCTAAATAAAACCTTTGTTTGTATCCCCTTTGTTGGGGATAGTTACTCATATACTGTAGCTCAACAATCAATTGATAATATTGGCATTTGTAACTCAAAACTAAAAGGATATTATAAATTTACTAGCAACTACAATGTGTTATTCTGTCTTTGGCTGCTGTTTTTATGCTGTGTAAAATACCCCAGGTGAATGCCAGATTTGTCGCTGTTATTTTACATTGTTTCCGGCAGAAGTCACTCTAAGAAAAAACGTATAAAAATTTTACGCCATTTTTTACATGGCGATGTGTAGTGTTTTATCCCAATGTTTTTTTATACAGCATAATAAATATGCCCCACAGTGTCCCCAGCCTCTGAAAATGTTCTCATTCACCTAATTTAGGGCCATAAAATATTTACAACAATGAATTGGTGCACAAAGCCAGTTATAAGCACTACTAAAATGGATATAAATATAAATCCAATTGATAAAACAAGGGAAGCAGTTCACCCCAGTTCAAGAGTGCATATACATGAGAATACAACAAGTATTGCGAGTTCCTAGAAAAAATCAACCAAGAGGAGTAAAAATACAAAAAGTATTTATTTGGACATATTGGGTGAAGGCCGATGAGTAAGTGCACGAAACGCGTTAGGCCTTCCATAAAATATTTATTCATATATTATTTTATTTATATGTTACTAATAACTATACAGTACATGCAGACATTGAAAGACTAACTTAGTTGATAAACAAATTATTATAAATCTTGTAAAGAAATGTGTTTGCCATTAAATATTGTAGAATTCATTAATATTATATGTGGGGCCCGTGATTTAATGCACTTCTCAGTGAGTATGACATGCCTCCTATAGGCTTAAACCAAACTATCATCTTTTAAAGCAAAGTAACGCATTGCTGATTGACTTCCTATTGGGGTTCACCAGTGGGAAGTGGTTACATATATACACATACATATATATCATATAAAACTATCATTTTGATTGATATGTACGGTTTTGTACCACATCTACATTTCATGTTCTCTACTTTTCTTTCTGTGCTATTACCAACTCCCAAACCTGCCATGAGTTTTTGAAACGTTCAAAGTAGAAGAGTTTTACATCTACAGGTGGTTGCTAATGTAGCGCTATAGTAAACTGACTTGTGCTAGGGCAGTTTTAGCTACTTTCCTTGGTGGGCTGAGACCACCGATGAGCTCTCTTTCTCAGGGGTAAGCCCTCGCAGCGGGGTGGAGGCAAGGGTGTAGTGTAACTGCAACCTGATGCGATAGCACAATGATGGGCGCCAGTAGTTCTTTAACAGTTGAGCAAAGAACAGTATTTATTGAACAATAGCACAGAGATCATTTAGCACATTGATCTACAATGGAGTATAGAACATACACAGCAGCATAAAGGAAGCATATACTCACAGCACGTATAGGCTGAATCCCCACAGGCTAGGGAATATACAGCAGAGAGTAAAGGTGGCCATACACGGGCCGATAAAAGCTGCCGACAGACTGTGTCGGAAGCTTATTGGCCCGTGTGTGGGGGCCCCCGACGGGCTTCCCCGATCGAGATCTGGCCGAAAGTCGGCCAGATCTCGATCGGATGGGACAGAAAATCCCGTCGGATCGCTGCCGCATCTGTTCGTTGATGCGGTCCCGCGATCCGACCGCCCGTTTACCGAATGCTTGGATCCGATCGTTGGGCCCTAGGGCCCACGATCGGATCTGCCCGATATTGCCCACCTCAAGGTGGGCATATCGGAGGGAGATCCGCTCGTTTGGCGACATCGCCAAACGAGCGGATCTATCCATGTATGGCCACCTTAAGTTGACAGCATGTGATGGGTATTGCCCAGTTTTCAGGATATCTTCCAGTGGCAGACTAGGGGAACTCCTGACATCCCTATCTCAACACTTGGTTCCCTACTCTGGGTCAGTAATACCCTGGGATCTTAATCCCTCTAATCTCCTCGGCGGAGCCTTGAGCTGCTCAACTAAATAACCTCTCTATCACTCCTAGAGCGATCTATAAAACGAGTATAGCTGTCTAATTACTGGGGCCAAGGCACCTAGGGTCAGCACTACCCATTCCCTTCCAGCCTGCTTGGTTGGGCTAAAGCAATGGACCCAGAGCACATGGTTCCTAAACTTTTATACTCTGGCACAGTCCCATCTGGTGTACACTGTGTGAACTGCAGGGGTTACATAAGCACAAAGTCCCCATAAGGACCCACTGAGGTGTCCATATTACTAGGGATGTGCCTGTCTGTAAAGTGTAAGGGTGTCTAAGATTTTCACATCCCTACATTAACAATGTCAAATTTTTATTCATGGCAAAAACACATTGTTTGTTCACTATAAGGCTAATGAATGGTTTCCTCCCACACCCCAATAAAAACACAGGCAGGTTACTTGACTCCTGATAAAACTGACCCTACTGTATGTGAAGTTGATAGGGACCTTAGACTGTAAGCTCCACTGGAGCAGGGACTGATATGAATGATGTATAATCTCTGTACAGCGACATGTAAATGTGTTGTTGCTCAATATGCATTCCCTGGCCCATGCTTTATTAATAATTCAATATTTACATGTGCCAACATTTTCATTTGGGGTTTTTAGTTACTGTGATCATAGAGTTTGCTAAGCCACCATACCATATCAAGGTAAACACCCCTGAGTATTCATAAACCTTCATATAAGGACCAATATATTTCATATGGGAGATTGTAATAGACATACAATTAACTAGGAATCTACACAGTGGAAAATGCACTAATCTTTGAATATATGAAATTGCTCTCAAAACAAGTGTCATTTTAAGAGCCATGAAATGAGATACAATAATGTAAATTTTTTTGCTACGTCTATTACAGTGTGCTTTTGCATTCAGCATAATTAGCGGTAGGCTACATCCAGAGGGAGTCTCCAGACAACTGCTTTGCTGACTACTAGTGCTTAATTCCATAATGTCAAAGTCTGCACATCTTAATTTCTAGAAAATAAGCTCAATTGAACGCGCTCCCCAGTTATGCAGAAACTGCTCAGATAAAACAGAGTGGACACTAATGTAATGAATGTGGTTATTAAATTGTTTCAACTGAAAGAACCCTATTCTTACACCATCATAATGGGAACAATTTATCCCCACTGATCAGGCTGTCTCTTTTTTTTTTCTGAGCTCTCTTTGATCTTGAAGCATATTGCACCAGTGTGCAGTGTGTCCTATTCAATAGCAAAACTGGGGCAATTTTAATGCTTTTGTACCTTGCCACTGCTCTATTTTTTGTTGCCGTTTAAAAATAGCTGTTAATTATAAGTGGAGTTTGAATGCCTCAAGTGACCCAGAAATGCAGGTTGAGATTGCAGAAAAAGATTGATTGGGGTTTTCAAATAGCACAGATGTGCTTGTCACTAAAGAATTCAGTCTACAATGCAATTTATTTTATTTGTTTATTAATAAGGTATTTATTCCCGTTGGTATTTTTTTTTCCTGTTGCAATCCTATTATGAGCATTGGATGGGACAATCTATATATTTATAGTGTGAAAAGCTTGTGTTTAATGCAAAATCTTTGAGCATATTATTTAAGAGTAGATTTCTACCGACTTTCATGTCATCTGTTTTCTCAGCCCTTATAACAATAAATGATATGAAATTACAGACCATTTTATCCTGACTTAGTCAGTATGAACTTACTACTTCAGTTCTCCCTAAGCACATGTGTTAAGTAAATCTATGTTGAGAAACTTGATTAGCTTATGCAGTAAATATTTTGTTTTTTTTAATGAATTTTAATGAAAAATAAACATATCAGATAGTACTTGTAGATTAGTGTGTAAGAGCTAATTTCTAAAGCAATAAAACTGTTAAATGAAATGATGGTAAGCAGTAAATCAACACTTTGAAAGCAAAATAACTGTATGTAAGTGATAGGTTATACAAGTAGAATGGGGAAGAGATCCTACTGAACTGGTAATAAAAGCAAAACAGATGACGGAAAGATAAGGCATGTATTTCTACTGGAAATCACTGGGAAGATAACCTGCCAGTAAAAAGATTAATTCTCCTATAAAGACCCCAAATAAACTGTAGGCATGTAAAAATAATATTTGTAAAGCCATCAAACCAGAACATGGGAAAACTACCACATGCAAGGCATTCACACAATTATATTCCTAAATCTCTTCCTAACATGCAGCCACTGGCCTAGATATATTACCAGCTGGAATAAACAAAATGTTTTACTGCAATTCCCAATTTAACCAGAATTTTGTTATGTGTTTTGCCAGGGGTAAAATATAGGTGTTTTTTTTGCATGGAAAAACACCAGTTTTGCCATGCATTTTGTTTTGTGCCAGCAAACATTATAGTATTTGTGGCAGAAAAATGTCAGCAGCATTATTAGCATTTATCTGTGCATTTCTTTTCATCAAAAAAAGAAAGCCTTTTTTTTTGTGCCGGGAAAAAAAGTCTATTGACTCCAAAGCTTTTGATGACATTTCTGCAAATTGTCACCATTTGTGATTTTTGGTGATATGGGCTTTGCTCATCACTAAATACTTGTCATTAAGAATAGCACTTTATTCTACTAACCCGAAATGGAATAATTTCGTACAGGCTGAGGATACTTGCCAAGTGAAATGTACAATTAAAGTTTATTTTTAAGAGAAGGAATAGACCTAAGGAGTACATCAGAGTGCAACCTATCACATGAACTGATTACCCCTGATCAAGCAGTTATCAAGCTTCCTTGATATTCAACTATCACAGTGGCATTTATTGATATAACACAACAAAGTACACAATCCTAAACACCCAGCTCTTCTGTCTCTGAACACAAAAAAAGCTTTTGACATAGTTCTGCATGACCATAATAATGTGATTCTTATCAAGAAGGGTTGTAGTGATGTCACTATTTTCTTTATCCTGCTTCTTCGCTGAGTGTAATTAATGAAGACATTCTTTTTACTCCATTTCCTTTTACTAGTGGCACCGACTAAGATTGTGAAGATTGCCCTTTCTCCCCTTCTAATTACAAAGAAGACTCTTGGCTCAAAAAATGAGGCAATCCAGTGATGTATCAGAAAAACCAGACAGGTTGCATAAAAAATTGTACTGGTCTTTTTTTGCGGATGACATCATGCATTTCTGAAGTTGGGCAGGCTTCAAATCTACCTTTATGTGTTACCTTTTAAGGTAAGAACTGCTGCTTTATAAAGCTCCTACAAGGCAGATCCTCAGAGAATAAGTAGTGATGGAAGCAACTTTGTGTCCCAGTGCTAGCATACTGGATTATGGTGGTAAAATAAAGCTACTCTTAAGGTAAGTGAATACATCCTGTGCAACTAAGATTCACTTAAGATACTACTGCTCAGAATAGTTATAACACATACATCATAACTGACACAATGTAGAACCATTCACCAATAATACTAAATGTCTTCTTCTACAATAGGACTGCCTAAATTGAGTGTGGCCAAATGAATCCAGACACAATTTTTGCCAAAAGTACACTGTCACTAAAATGACATGTACTCAGCTGGAACACTCAATGCCCAATTTCCAAACTGTCTCTGGAAGCAATGTTACAAAAACTATTCCTAGGGAGAGTGGGGTATCAATGGGTGATCAGGGAAAACAAACCCAACAGCACCATTTACAATGCCAAGTTTCAGCTGGAATTGTGTAAAGTATCTGGGAGTGGGCAAATTTGACTGTGCTGACCCAGCTTGTGACTGCAACTGCAACCTGTGCCTGATCCCCAATATCCTCGCCCAGTTTTATTAATGCTCTTGTGGCTGAATTGAAGCAAATCTGACAAACAATGTTTCAAAGTCTAGTGTTATGCTTTTACAAAAGAGACGAGGCTGTTATACCAAGAAAAATGATGGAAACTTTATACAGGTATGGGACCTGTTATCCAGAATGCTTGGGACCTGGGGTTTTCCAGATAACGGATCTTTCCGTAATTTGGGTCTTCATGCCTTAAGTCTACTAGAAAGTCAATTAAACATTAAATAAACCCAATAGGCTGGTTTTGCTTCCAATAAGGATTAATTATATCTTAATTTGGATCAAGTACAAGGTGCTGTTTTATTATTACAGAGAAAAAAAAAATGTTTAAAAATTTGGATTATTTGGATAAAATGGAGTCTATGGGAGTCATTCATTCCGTAATTTAGAGCTTTCTGGGTATCGGTGTTTTCGGATAAGGGATCCCTTACCTGTATTAAAATCTTTGGATTGGTCATGGCTGCCTTTAGAATTCACAGGGCCCTGTACAGCAAAATTATCAGGGCCCCTCTGGGGACCCAGTAGTTAAAAATTAAAACAAATATTAGTGGCCAGGGGTCCTAATAGTCCTAGGTTCTTCATTAAAAAAGAAACCTCCCAGTACATCTGCTCTACAGTGCTGCATTCATATATATATAGTACTATAAATACTATACTTACATACATGAAAAAAATGCCATCCCTTGCCCGGAATTCCCTCTTCACTTTATTAGCTCCACTGATTACTGACCTCACAAATCTTTAGACAGAGTTGGCTGATGAGTGATGAGTGAAATATTTTGCCCGTTTCGCTAATTTTCTTAACCCCGATGCCTTCACACTGCAGTTTGTATTCCTTCAGCCCTGCTGGAAATGTGCATACAGATGTGGTATCATACTCCTAGAACAGAGTAAATACTAAAAGGTATATGAGACAAGGTTTAGGGGGTTATTTACTAAAACTCAAAATGATTTTCAGTCTTTTATCAAAACAAAGTCGACGAAACTCCCTTCAATTACGTGAACTTATTTATCAATATATTTTGAGCATCAATTCATATCATATGATTGTTGCTCTGAAAACTCGACTTTTGAAATATCGCTGCAAACACGCAACTTTTTTGGATTATCCAGTGCAGATCACCATCACAACTTCAGGGACATCTGCCATTGACTTCTACATGACCTGGACAGGATGGAGATGGAGTATTTTCAGATTTTTAGCAGCTTTGGGGTATGATAAATCTATAAAACTTTGATTTTTTATTTTTCTATGAAAAATTTAAGTTTTCTCCCTAAAAACCTTGACCAGAAAAAATCCAGGTTTAATAAATGGGTCCCTTACATTTGGATACATTGAAGGCAATAGGAATATAAAAATAGGGAATGGCAAGATGATCTATGGGAGGGCAAGGATAATACAGACAATAAGGCAGTAAATAGATAAAGCTAAAGTTATGGGGGGTTACTTGGAAAAAAACAAAATGATAGGAATACCACTGTTAAACTCAGTTACTCATCCATACATTGTACATAAGTAAAATGAAAGGAAGCAGCTCACTCTGCACTGGCTAGACCATCACATTGGCACTTAATAGCTGAGAATGAACTGCATCTGCCAGTTCACTATGGGAGAGGGCTGGTCACTGGGGTTGGGAATTGGCTGGGCCAATTGGGGTTGGGTCAGGCTGGGCCAATTGGGGTTGGGGCTGGCTGGGCCAAACAGTGATGGGAATGGCCTTGGCCAGTTGAGATGGGGTGAGCTAGGCCACTCAAGGTTAGGGTTGGGATGAATTAAAAGCCTGTGTGCTGCCATGGTGTGGGCCTCGTAAGTCCAGTGTGACAGTGGGAGGCCCAGCTAATCCAAGTTCAAGTGCAACACAGCTGGACCCCCCTTAAGATCCAAAACCCACTGGGCCTGGGTTGGCTGTCCCCCCGTGATGGCGGCCCTGGGCTTGGTAATGAGACAGGCAGTTGTCCAGATACTTTTGGTCCTCTAATATACTGTGGCCCTTCTTTTGAAGGGTGTTGTGGAACCTCCTTCTTCCACCCAAATCTTTACTTTGGCCTGTTTGTTTAAACATTTATTTCTTTGTGATTTTTGCAGAACTTGCATTAAGCCTCACTTGCAAAGTCAGCCATCTGCCTCACGTGCAATTCAATCTGCATAAAATGAAAGAAATGTTGCTACTCTTTCAATTACCTAACTTATCACAAACCTGAATTGGGCAGAGGATTACAAAAGCTGATAGAATAGTCCCTGGCCATTATTATCTTGCTGTTTTATTAAGATGTCATATAATTTTTACTTCTGAATATTTGATATTGTTTGATGTGTGTTTATTGCTGCATTAAAAACAATGTTATTATGAACAAATAATGTCTTGCGTTAAAAAAACATGCTATTTGACCATACCATTCTATAGAGCTTTTATATTTCAGGGGAAAAAATGGCATGTCCCTGAAATTATTTATTTAATCTTTTGTCTTGTATTCTCCTCTTTGTTTCTGTTTCCACACTCAGCGGAATGCTGTTGCTTAGGATATACATCAAAACAAGTATAGGCTGACCATGCATTGGGGTAACACGTAGCTTGGGAATTCATCAACATGACTTCTCTTACACAAAGGAATTATAACAAAAAAAGAAGCCCAAGTGCGATTTATAATTCTTTTCATTTTATATTGGGTAAAATGCTCATTCCAATTTTTTTTCTAAACTTTAAATATGATTGGGCTACATGGGATAAAATAATGCAGAACTATGTATGTCTCTGTTATCCAACTAATATGTTTCTGAATTAATGAAGAAAGAAAAGAGGAATAAATGCTGGGTGCGTATGCTTCTGACAGCGCCCATAATAGCGCCCATAATAGCTTTACATGAACTGTTATATATTATTATTAGAATAATGACTTCCGTAACTTCCTCTAAATCAGTATTTAGATCCACAGACATGCTGTGTTAATTAAAACAACAGGATTTACTTAAATGAGATATATGGTACAAAAAATGAATCAATAACTATATCAAATAAGGCATCTTCTACCATGAATGTGCTGGTGACATTGCTGCTGGCATAACTATTTCCATGGCGCTGTAGTTGCTTAAGGTAGAATCATGTCCTGGGGTTGTATATTGGAGAAGTAGTATGTGTACTGCTGCTTCATTTCAGAAGTGATTAATGCATTGTAACCAAATGTTTGTTCACCTGTGTAGAAAATGGAGTCATGTATTTTTGCTTTGGAAATATAAAACTAATGAAGCTTTTACTGCAAGCTTAGGTAATGCATAAAAAAACAAAATAATTATACTCAAGCATTTTTTATAATATAAATAAGGAGACTAAAAGCTATCTATCCCTTTTGGTGAGCCCTACTATCCAAGAAGAATCACATTGTTCAGTTCATTTTCAATGAGGCTAAAAAGTTTTAATAAACGGGGAAAATAAATGAATAAACTTGTTATAGAATATTTCTTTAGACTTCAATACAACCTCATCAGCTTTTACTTGCCAAGTTATCTCGGCCAACTTTTTTTTTTCTCTACATATCCCGACTATTCGAGGTTTCAGAAAATAATCGCATTTCGTGTCTTCGTTTTTCTCAAATCAAGAAAAAAAACACAAACATAGTTTTTAACATATCAGTCCTAATTATTTTTTTCAACATTATCAAAAACATTCTATTGTCCACTATCCAGGAAAGGGCATCATGCATTGTCATGATCTTGACATAATGGTGATGGTTTAACAACAATTGGTTGGATAAATACCTACAAAAATCAATGAAGCAATTAATCTATGTGCAGTGAAAAAGAAGGCCCGCTGGGTACTATTCCTTGTAAGGTGAACAAACCAACAGTGAAATAGTTGGTATAAGGCTTCATTTGATTTTTTTCTTGTATTTCCCTTGACTCTTATCTCTTTTTGTACTACTTGGTTACCTAGAGGGAACACTGATAACAGGAGCTTTATTGGGAATCATCTAGTGCAACCCTGGCTGCAGATTAATGACAAATGTTTCTGTTTACTGAGGGAAGTAAATACAATTTAGGAAGAAATTTGCTAATGCTTTAAAATGTATGAATTAAAAATCTCACTCCTAAAAAACATCTATCTATCTATCTATCTATCTATCTATCTATCTATCTATATATATCTATATCTATCTATATCTATATCTATATCTATCTATATCTATATCTATATCTATATATATATATATATATATATATATATATATATATATATATATAGTCAAATACAAAAGTCATCTGCACTCAACCCATTATCAATATATTTAAGACAGAGACATTTTGTGCCTTGTAAATATATTGCAATATATGGACAAACAATCCCTGTTTTGTTTAAAGGGTAAGGCATTTTTCAGTAGCAGTATGCACAAAATGTCTCTGTCTTAAATATATTGATAATGGGTTGAGTGCAGAGGACTTTTGTATTTGACTATATGTATTTTGTGATCACACCCTCATTGCACCCCCGCCTAACGGTTTTAAAAAATAGTGGTGAGCACAACTTTCCCTTGTATATATATATATATATATATATAATTTAAAGGCGACATATTATGCAAAAAACAGAAATGTACCAGTGCATTAAACTCTTTTAGATATAGAAGAAATGTGCTTTAAAAATATTCCTGCAAAAACCCTACTAGTCCCGCCCATCTGTTCCACTTCCAGCCCAATTGTATGGCTGTTCAAGGAGCCAGTCAGCACACTGCACTATAGGATAGTAATCAGCAGCTAAGCTGATCTGATAGGGAACTGAAACCTGTCTTTGCTTGTGCGACTGCAGGGCTGTGATTGGCTAACCCCCTCCTACTGTGCATCTGGTAGGGACCATTAGGACACACCCACCCACCATTTGAAACACCAGTGAACATCTATGGGGAACTCCAATAAAGGAATAAAATATTTTTGAAGACAATATTAATTTAAATCCAAAAGTAAAACCCAGCGCCATATAGTATACATTATTGCCTGCAAAATTAGGGGGGGGGGAGTTCATCAATCCTATGTGTCTCCTTTAAGAAATATGAGCTGCAGTTGAGTAAAATCCCTTTCAGCATTTAAAAACAAAAAAATGTTTGGATTATAATTTGATTGACACAATGCATATTCCTAAATCTCAAAATAATGTAGTTCATTTGTTTTTACGAGATTAGCTTTCAGTGGTAAAAATACTTCAAATATCATAACCTAAGATTTGTGACATACTGTAAATTACTGTGGATAGCCTAAAGAAAACAAGGATATGGGTTATTAGCGCTTTTGGCTGAAGCATTAATGTCAGAATATAAGACCAAAGGATTTCCCATGGCATTTCAGGCATTTGGAAACTAAAGAACTGCATTGCTTAGAACATCACCAGCTGTGAAACACCAATGCGATTTGATAGAAATAAAAACATCATGCTTTCATCTCATGGGAAGGTGTATATATTCCACTCCATGAATCATTCTGGTTTAATACGCAGTATTATCACCTCTCTTTCAGACATTCTGTTTCAAGACCACGGTACAGTCACCAGGTGATCAGGCTGATATTCTGTAGTTTATTTTTAAATATTTTTCATACATGCTGATGTGATCTAGTGCTCTGTGTCTACTTCTATTATTATAATATGTAAAAATGTAATTATTCTTGCTTTAAATGCTGGTTTTACTACTTTAGCGCTAATTATTGTGTTTAATACCCATGTTCATTATTTTAATAAGAGGAACAAGGTTTACGTTTTTAGGGATGTTTTCATATTATTCCTATTTACAATGCGGGAAACAATGTTTCCTTGATTAAAATTGTCTGTAGTAACAGTCCCTCGTTCCATAGAGTGATACATGTTAAAACCATTACACAAGCCTTTTTTTTTCAATTTTCAGTAACTTTCTCTTGTATATCTCTGTTGCATCTGCCTCTATAACCTCGTTCATGTTGAAGAGCCGGAATACAGACAGGACTGTTAAAATGCTACTGATAATTAATTATGTAAATTGGCTTTACGGGGCACATTTACTTAGGGTCGAATTAATTAATTAACCCTCGATATTCGACTGTCGAAGTTAAATCCTTCAACTTCGAATATCGAAGTCGAAGGATTTACCGCACTTCGTTCGATCGAACGATTAAATCCTTCGAATCTAACAATTCGAAGGATTTTAATCCATCAATCAAACGATTTTCCTTCGATCAGAAATTGCCTAAAAAGCCTATGTGGAGCTTCCCCATAGGCAAACATTGAGGTTCGGTAGGTTTTAGGTGGCGAACTAGGGGGTAGAAGTTTTTTTTTAAAGAGACAGTACTTCGACTATCGAATGGTCGAATAGTCGAATAGTCGAATGATTTTTAGTTCGAATCGTTCGATTCAAAGTCGCAGTCAAAGGTCGAGGTAGCCAATTTGATGATCGAAGTAGCCAAAAAACACTTCAAAATTCAAAGTTTTTTGCATTCGGATCCTTCACTCGAGCTAAGTAAATGTGCCCCTAAGTGTTTTGTTCTTCTTCAAGCCTTCTGTAAGGGCTTTATGCTCATGGGCTCACTTTAACAATAGTGAATCTGAGCAAAATCACCTGCTCCAGCAGGTCAGAAGTGAGACTCATTATCAACACCAGGCAAATGTTCTTAAGTGCAGTAACCCATAGCAACCAATCAGCCATTAGCTTCGATCTGTTGACTGCAAATAGAGTAATGAACGCATATGCTGTGAGTGTGAGTATGCATTATGCTGTTATCAGTAAATACATCGATCGCTAGTGTAATAATATTAACAAGTGTCATAAATCAATTGGAATCAATATTTTCATAAGGCTCATAAATAAATTACATTCTATTTGGTATAAATCACACAATAAGGATTTGCAGAATAAATTGAGCCTGCCATGTTCTTTTCTGTTTTTGCCATTGGAAGGGGTACAAACCACGAGGCAGACTACAAAGTACAAAAGCCTCCATTTTTCCCACTTTGCACCCTGCCTCACAGTGATCTTCCCCAGGAGCATGATGAATACCCTGCTGTCTGCATTTGGCAGGGATGTATTCACAAGTTCTGCTCCCACAGTTCTGTACTGTGTTTTCATGCTGGATTTTAAGAATTGCACAAAATTGGCATGTGCGTTTCTGCCCTATTGCCTCTTTACATCTTTTTCGTTGAGCCACCACTTTTGTGATGTTCTGTGTCTCTCAGAGATCATCTCACAGCAAAGAAGTGTGGGAGTGAAAGACAAAGCTCTGTTTATTGTCATTGGTGATGCAAGCTAGTTTTATACACATTACTGGTTTGTCATATGAGATTGAGGGATGGACTTTACTACTTAAAATGGCAGCATTTCATATGGGACTGTGCAATGGCACATACTATCCAAAAATACATGTTTATGAAAAGTCATTACATTTGTACATCAAAGAACAGGGAACATGATATGGAAGAGTCTTAGGCTGCACTAGTAGAAAACTAAAAGGAATTCAACTAAAAAAATTCAATTGAAATGTTAAAAACGAAAAAACATTGATAAATATAGCAACTATTAAACTCATCAGTTTCTTCTGGAATCATGTTGACATAAGAGGGGGCCTTCTGATCAGATTTTACAAATTTGTTAAACTACATTATTAACTGTTCAAATCTAATTGCTGACTGGTTGCGATGGACATTGTTTGTCTCCAATGTTAAGAATAAGAATTAATATGTATGACACAGGCAGCATCAAGATGGCAGCTATATATACAAAATACAATTATTCTCGCACCTTAATCCCCAAGAGACAAAGAATGCAGTTTGAGTAAGTCCCTTCCCACACACCCATTGGGCATTCACAAATGCTCTGTTTGGATAGAAGGGTTGGTTGTTTTTTTGCTAACTTTGTCACAGTAGGCAGTGAGTGGGTTACAAAAAGTGTTGACAGTCAGTTGCTTGGCTTCACTTGCCTACCTACTAGCTAGGGGTTGGAATGTATTGTATGTGGTGTTTACTCTCTGGCAAGCATTCCTGGCCACCATGCTTCTTGCCTAGACTAAGGCACCTTCCTCTTGTACCAACTCTACTGGCAGCTCCTCCTAGCCCTGTCCTTTCCTCCTACCCATATGTCACTGCTACCTCTTCTGAGGTCCTATTAGTGTGGCTATTTAATTAATGTAATTAATTTGTGCTGCTAATAGACATATATACCATTTGGTTTAATTTAGGCAGGACAGTCCCCAGTGGTTGATGTGGCTCCAAAAAGTAATACTTATTCAAAAAATTATTACATGTAAAAAAAATAATCTGCAATATGGAGAGCCAGTAAAAAACAGCATTGTCCCCTAATTAATTCCATTAGGTATCTATTGTGCTTAGTAGCTGTGCACAAATGTCTTTTGGTAGATTTTGACACATTTTTCAATCTTTCAAAATCATTCTGTGTAAAATATACTTCCCAATATTCTTCCCAAAATGAAAAAAATACCCCAGCAGTGGTGAAATCTATATTTTTGTTAGTAAATTTTTGAACTGGGCAAACATGCAGACGGGTAACAAAAATGTGGGAGAAGAAAGCATTTTTTTTTAAAAAAAAAAAAATGGTTTATTTTCCCTTTAAAGGAAGGAGGGATTTGTTACTGCAAACACTGTATTGCATGTTAGGGAAGGAGCCAAAATAGATACAAAACATGCAAAGAGAAAGCCTCCCATGTGTGCCATTTAGAGGCAGATTTACATAGGGTCGAATATCAAGGGAATGTAAATCCTTCGACTTCGAATATCGAAGTCGAAGGATTTAGCGCAAATAGTTTGATCGAAGAATCGAACAAAAAATCATTTGATCGAACGATTAAATCCTTCGAATCGTTCGATTTGAAGGACTTTAATCCATCGATCGAGCGATTTTTCTTCATCCAAAAAAAGATAGCCAAGCCTATGGGGACCTTCCCCATAGGCTAACATTGACTTCGGTAGCTTTTAGGTGGCGAACTAGGGGGTCGATTTTTTTCTTAAAGAGACAGTACTTCGACTATCGAATGGTCGAATAGTCAAACGATTTTTAGTTCGAATCGTTAGATTCGAAGTTGAATGTCGAAGGTCGAAGTAGCCCATTCGATGGTCGAAGTAGCCCAAAAAAACCATTCGAAATTCGAAGTATTTTTCCTCTATTCCTTCACTCGAGCGGGCCCCTTAGTGTGTAGCAGTAATAGAATATTTGTGCTCATATTAGTTTTATTCTCCTGCAGTGATAAATTCTTTCCTTCTTTCGAAACAAACATTGCCTTTAATGTTTGACATATGAGAAAGAAAGCCTATCAAAATGGGTGAAACAACAATTTATTTATTATAAAAACAGAAAAGGTTGTATGTTTGCTCCTGTAAAAGCCATAGCTATTTATAAATAATTTCCCAAAAGCATGGGATGGTTTTAATATTCTCATGGGAAAGGCACATTCCCAGCGGTCTAAGAGGATGCTGCAAATGTAGGAATGCAGCTTGTTGCCAAAAAAAAAATGTCTAAAATGTTTAGAACTTCTGATTAAACTTCTGGTGGTATGTTTCCTCTCATTTAAACAAGCATTTATCAGAAGCTGTGTGTCAGCAAGAACAAGATTTAAATTATTGTGCTGAAATTCATGGAATACATTAAGCCATTTATCGCTCAAAAACTAAATAAGATGTATGGGCATTTAGTTACATAGCTAGTTGTTTTGAGTTTAAATAAGACAACTGTCCATCTAGTTTAACCCAACCTTGTGACCCCCAATCATCCCTGATACACATTTTTGGCCTCAATCTTTCTCTCTTTAATTACATACACAATTAATTATATATATACAGGATAATTGTCATTTTTCGATTGGCATTTATCAACATAAACCACCAGAATAACATTGTACAATGTAGACATGGTCTTTTCTTAGTTCTTATAATTCTAAATATGAAACATTTTGAGTTATAAATTTATACAGAATATTAGTGATGGGCGAATTTGTCCAGTTTCTCTTCACCGAAAAAATAGTGAATTTCCCATGAAATCTGTTAAATGGCGCAAAATTTGTGAAACACGAATTTTGATGCCCGCGTCAATTCTGGCCTTCAAGGGCCCACTCCCCCAGCCTGAAGTGGAAATTTAAGGAGGAGGGAATTAAAGTGTATGGGCCAGAAACGGGGGAGGGGGGACTGTGGACACTGACACCAGGGCCCTTGAGTTTTACCAGTGGGCCCAGAACACTCCAGTCTGACCCTGACCAGCTCCTCTATATGTGAAAAACAATATTGCATGAAATACAATTACTGGGTATATTCTCAAATGCTTCAGGTCAACTAAGAAAATACTATAGGGATCATTTACTTATCGCAAGTGCAGTCTGCAAAGTGCTATTTTAGATGCAATCTCCATGTTTTTTAACCATAATGCAGTTTTTCCCCCAAAATTCCAGTGTGATTGCAGTCAGGAGGAGGAGATGCGCCTGATTGTGACCAATGCATTTCCTATTTGACATGAAAAAAATTCTATTGAAAAATGTCTGTTTTTGTTGGAATGTCAAAATTACATCTGTCATCTATCTAGCAACATGCGGATGTGGGGACCGATATGTGGGTAAAACAGTTAAGATGGCCAGTACCCGCATTTGGAACAGATATCGGCTGTTGATCGCTTAGATCTGAAGTCAGCTATAGCTAAGCATCTGGTGGAAAAGCATCAGGGTGAAGTGCGCATTAGTTTTCAAATCATAGACACGCCACCAAGAGATGTAAGGAAAGGAGATTTAGACCAAAAACTCCGCAGGCAAGAAGCTTTCTGGATCTGCCAATTAAAAACCACTGAAAATCATGGGGAACTTAAAGGGATCCTGTCATCGGAAAACATGTTTTTTTCAAAATGAATCAGTTTATAGTGCTGCTCCAGCAGAATTCTGCACTGAAATCCATTTCTCAAAAGAGCAAACAGTTTTTTTTATATTTCATTTTGAAATCTGAAATGGGGCTAGACATATTGTCAGTTTCCCAGCTGCCCCCAGTGATGTGACTTGTGTCTGCACTTTAGGAGAGAAATGCTTTCTGGCAGGTTGCTGTTTTTCCTTCTCAATGTAATGGAATTTGTCTCAGTGGGACATGGATTTTACTATTGAGTGCTGTTCTTAGATCTACCAGGCAGCTGTTATCTTGTGTTAGGGAGCTGTTATCTGGTTACCTTCCCATTGTTCTTTTGTTTGGCTGCTGGGGGGGAGGGGGGGTGATATCACTCCAACTTGCAGTACAGCAGTAAAGAGTGATTGAAGTTTATCAGAGCACAAGTCACATGACTTGGGGCAGCTGGGAAATTGACAATATGTCTAGCCCCATGTCAGATTCCAAAACTGAATATAAAAAAATCTGTTTGCTCTTTTGAGAAATGGATTTCAGTGCAGAATTCTGCTGGAGCAGCACTATTAACTGATGCATTTTGAAAAGAAATTTTTTTCCCATGACAGTATCACTTTAATAGAGAATGGGAGATTTCTTGATAGTGCATTTTCCTTTTCTGAAGCTTATGTGTAGTTTTACATTTTGGTAAACTGGATGATCTAACATTAGATGGTTATTATCGAGGCATGATACACAGGCTTGACCAAATCCCTTTATTATTATTATATTTAAATGACAATTTTATTTGTTTAATTGTAAATGGAAGTTAATAAGTACCTCCTCTTTATCTATTTTTGTTATGATTATTAGCATATGATTTGTAAAGTATGTAGTTAAGATGTATGTAATTTTCTTCCTGGTTGAATGTAACATAATTGTCCCCAATTAGCATTTACTGACCAGGAGTTGTTTTGACTCCTGTTGCACTTCCCTCCTATGGGAGTTTAATGGTTAATGATTTTATAGGGAGGGGTTAATGTGTCTATTTCTACTGGGATGAGGGGTTTGGATATCTTATGCTTTTGAGGAAGTGGTGAGATGCCACAAAACACATCAAGCGTGGGATACTGATCACATTCATATGAGCTGTATTTATGCTTTTAACTAAATTCAATAAATGAAGATTTTAACCAATACATCGAGTGCTCCATATGAACCATCGCAAAATTACATCTGTGCATGATTCGTTAGTTGCAATTGTGCTGCATCTATTGCCACAGGATGCTGTGGGAAGCTCCAGGTTTCCACTATGGCAATAAACACAATTGCACTGGGGGCAAGCAGTGTCGCTGAGCACAACTATACATAGTTATACTTTGTTTTACATAGTTATACATAGTTAAATCGGGTTGAAAAAAGACAAAGTTCATCAAGTTCAACCCTTCCAAATGAAAACCCAGCATCCACACACACACCCCCCACTATACTTTCACATAAATTATATATACCCATATCTATACTACCTATAGAGTTTAGTATCACAATAGCGTTTGATATTATGTATATCCAAGAAATCATCCAAGCCACTCTTTAAAGCATTAACAGAATCAGCCATCACAACATCACCCGGCAGTGCATTCCACAACCTCACTGTCCTGACTGTGAAGAACCCCCTACGTTGCTTCAAATGAAAGTTCTTTTCTTCTAGTCTAAAGGGGTGGCCTCTGGTACGGTGAGCCTCTTTATGGCTAAAAAGGTCCCCTGCTATTTGTCTATAATGTCCTCTAATGTACTTGTAAAGTGTAATCATGTCCCCTCGCAAGCACCTTTTTTCCAGAATTTAAGTCTTCCGTCCCTCTAACCAATTTAGTTGCACTTAGTCTCTGCACTCTCTCCAGCTCATTTATATCCCTCTTAAGGACTGGAGTCCAAAACTGAACTGCATACTCCAGATGAGGCCTTACCAGGGACCTATAAAGAGGCATAATTATATTTTCATTCCTTGAGTTAATGCCCTTTTTTATGCAAGACAGAACTTTATTTGCTTTAGTAGCCACGGAATGACACTGCCCAGAATTAGACAACTTGTTATCTACAAAACCCTAGATCCTTCTCATTTAAGGAAACTAACAACACACTTGCCATTTAGTGTATATCTTGCATTTATATTTGTATTTATCAACTTTGAACCTCATTTTCCAGTTTGCTGCCCAGTTTCCCAAATCACTCTGCAAAGTGAGTTCAAAAATCAGTTAATATACCCAAAGAGTCCTGAAGTTTCTCTTTCTTTGCCGGCTCCAAGTAGACTCGTTCTCGTAATGCACAAATTTCCTTTGGTTTATAAGGAGTCAGCGCTGCCACAGCTTTGAGAAACAAGTAGAATGGCAATATATAGTGTAGTATGTTTACACTCTTTTTGATTTAGTTACTTTCCAAATTTTCAATCAAACAGGAATTTCAAATGCTGCACACTCGAGTGTCACACAAATGTAGTACAGCAAAACCACCATGTGTAGTTTAAAAATACTCACAAATACTTAGTTTAGTGATAAGCCCTTCAAGGTATCTTTGATCCTAATCGGCACTTCCGTTCTCACAGTACTTTAAAAACGAGCAGTACATAGCATAAAACCTTTTAATTTAAAATATATATCTTTAAAAATACACTCACAATTGTCATAGTTAAACACGCAGCAGTCTTTAAGTCACCCACAATCTGCAGCGGACTTTCTCCGACACTCGAGTGAGCAGAGTATGAAATCCCTGTTTAATCGAAAATTTGGAAAGTGGGCTAACTAAATCAAAAAGATTGTAAACATACTACACCATATATTACCATACTACTTGTTTCTCTAAGCTGTGGCAGTGCTGACTCCTTATAAACCCAAGGAACCTCTGCAAAGTGGCAGCATCCTGCATGGAACCAATAGTTCTGCACAATTTAGTATCATCTGCAAAAATAAAAACAGTACTTTCAATGCCCACCTCCAGGTCATTAATAAACAAGTTGAAAAGCAAGGGACCTAGTACAGAGCCCTGCGGTACTCCACTAACAACACTGGTCCAATTAGAAAATGTTCCATTTACCACCACTCTTTGTAGTCTATTATTTAGCCAGTTCTCTATCCAGGTACAAATACTATGTTCCAGGCCAACATTCCTTAATTTAACCAGTAACCTTTTGTGTGGCACTGTATCAAATGCTTTAGCAAAGTCTAAGTAAATCACATCCAATGATATCCCAGAATCGAGGACTCTACTTACCTTCTTCTAAAAAGAAATTAAGTAAGTCTGGCAAGATCTATTATGCATACAACCATGCTGCCACAAACTCATAGGGGGTTATTTACTAAACTCCGAATGCAAAAATCCCAAAAAATTTGTGGTTTCTTTTTAAAAAAAAATTGGACACGAATTTATTAAAAAAGTCAGAATCAGAATCTGGCATCTCAGACCTGTCGAAGTTGAATATAAGTCAATGGGAGAAGTCTCAATGATTTTTTGATGTGTGCTGGGTTTGTGCAATACCCCGAAGTTTTCTGAGTTTTTGGGCAAAAAAAGCATAAGAAATCTGAGTTTTCGGGTGAAAAATCCCCCAAAAATTGGGAAAATCAGATTTTTTCCCACAAAGCTAATTTTCAGGAAAGTGTAATAATAAATAAGCGTAAAAAACCGAGCAGATTTGATCAGAGTTTGTAGCAGAAAATTTTGAGATAAAATCGGACTTTGATAAATAACCCCATAGTATTATGATTTGCTATGAAGTCCAGTATCTCATTCTTTATTAACACTTCAAAAAGCTTTCCTACTACTGACGTCAGACTAACTAACTTTTTTGAATAGTGACACCACAATAGCAATTCACCAGTCTCTCGGCACTATGCCAGACCTCAATAAATCCTGAAAAATTAGGTAAAGAGGTTTGGCAATCACAGAGCTAAGCTTGCTAAGTACCCTGGGATGAATACCATCTGGCCAGGGACCTTTGTTTATCTAACATGTTCAAGTCTCTTTTGAATTTCCTCATGTGTGAATCATGCATCATTACTGTAGTTGTATTACTAGAATTGGGACTATTAATAAGGAAACCTTCATTAACTGGTTCTTCATTTGTGTAGACAGACAAAAAATATGATTTCAGAATCTGAGCTTTTATGTTCTCATCAACCACCTGACCCTCTCTGATATTAAAGGCCCTACCCCTTCCTGCTTAAGTTTTTTACTATTAACATATTTAAAAAAATATTTTGGATTCTTTTTACTGCTTGCTGCAATATCCTTTTCCATATCGATTTTAGCTTGCCTGATAGCTTTATTGCATGATTTATTGGCCTAAGGGAGAGCTAAGTGAGTGATCAAAGTAGTTCAATCACCTATTTCAAGAGTCAAGTCAAGTCAAGAGTGAGTTCATTGTCATTTTATCCATATACGTTTGTACAGTACACAGTGAAACGAAACAACGTTCCTCTAGGACAATGGTGCTACATACAACATAGATGTAACGGACAACAGACAAAAAGTGCAAGTGAAAAAATATGCAACTCCTGCAAGGCAGGACAGCAAAGGGACAGGACAATTCAGTGCACACTCAGCAGATGTAATATGTTAAGTAAATAATGCTAAACGTCAGACATGATGGGTGTATCATTGTGATATGATAGTAGTAAGAACATGATAAAGTGCAGATGTGCTCATAGAGAACAATTGTATCCAATGGCTATTTATTTATACAATAGCTTACAGTGGCTGTGTAATGTTATGGTATATAGTAAGGTCAGATGGAGTATGTGTGTGAGAGAGATCTGTCCATTACTTGAGTATTCAGGAGCCTTATGGCATGGGGGAAGAAACTGTTACACAGTCTGGTAGTTGGATCAGCCACAATGCTGGTGGCTTTACGGATGCAGCGAGTGGTGTAAAGGTCCGTGATGGAAGGAAAAGAGCTATAATCTATAATCTTCTCTGCTGTCTTCACTATCCTCTGTAGGGTCTTGCGCTCCATGACAGTGCAGTTCCCAGCCCAGACAGTGATACAGCTGCTCAGGATGCTCTCGATAGTCCCTCTGTAGAAGGTTTTGAGTATGAATGGTGGGAGATGGGGTTTCCTCAGCTTGCACAGGAATTAGAGGCGCTGTTGGGCTTTCTTGGCTAAGTAGCTGGTATTGTGGGACCAGGTAAGGCTCTCTACCTGGTGGACACCAAGGAATTTGGTGCTTTGACAATCTCCACATTAGAGCCGTCGCTGTACAGTGGCAGGTGGTCACTCCTAGTCTTCCTAAAGTCAACAACCATCTCCCTTGTTTTGTCTACATTGAGTGACAGGTTGTTGGCTCTGCACCAGTCTGTTAACCGCTGCACCTCCTCTTTGTATGGTGACTCATAATCATTATTGCTGATGAGTACCACCACGGTCGTGTCATCAGCGAACTTTATGATGTGATTTGTGCGGTGCATGGCTGCACAGTGATGTGTCAGCAGAGTGAACAGTAGAGACTAAGCACACAGCCTTGAGGGGTGTGGTGGTTCTGGAGATGATGTTTCCAATCCTGACTGACTGAGGTCTGTCGGTCAGGAAGACCAGAATGCAACTGCAGAAGGAGGTGTTCAGTCCAAGCAGGCTCAGCTTTTCAATCAGATCCTGAGGAATGATAGTGTTGAATTCTGAATTGAAATCTATGAATAGCATTCGAACGTAGGTGTCTTTTTTGTCCAGATAAGAGAGGGCCAGATGGAGGGTGGTGGCTATTGCATCGACTGTTGATCGATTTTGACGGTATGCAAACTGTAGAGGGTCCAGTGCTGGTGGCAGCAGGGTTTTGATGTGTTTCTTGACAAGCTTCTCAAAACACTTCATGATGATGGGCGTGAGTGCCACTTGACGGTAGTCATTGAGGCAGGACACTGATGACTTCTTTGGTAAGGGGACAATGGTGGTCGTTCTAAAGCACTTTGGGACAGTGGAGGTGATCAGGGAGATGTTAAAGATGTCAGTGAAAACATCTGCCAGCTGATATTATGGATGTGGACCATCAACTCTGGTCCCTTACAACACTCCAATTAATTTCAGCCATTTTGGAGCCGTTGACAAACCAGTCAGCTAAATATGAGCAGACACAGTACAAATCCACTAGAATATAATTTACAGTAGCATACCATACTGTGGTTAAAGTAAGATAGCCTTGTCCCATGAGTGATCCAAAATAATTAAGTGTTTATTGACACTTGATAACTGTGTCTGCTACAGCATTGCATGTATTTATCAGCTGCCATCTAGTGAAGATAACATATCCTTGTATTCCATAAACTACATAAACATGTGCCTTAAGAGTAGGTTTATACAAAGGTCTTATTAGGGTTAATTTATTTACAAGGGATGTCTGCATTATAGAGCTGTAATTAAGTCACTGTTTCTATTTCTGGAGAACTAGGTTAGGTTACTGCTAGGTTATGAGTACAAAACAGGGCTTAAGACCAATCTTGGCAGGTCCTGAACAGTTGAATTAGTCTTCTAGACCCTAAGCAATGCAACTGGTAATTAAGAAGCTGTTAATTGTTTAGAGCAGTGATCCCCAACCAGTGGCTCCCAAGCAACATGTTGCTCATAAACCCCTTAAATGTTGCTCTCAGTGGCCTCAAAGCAGGTGCTTATATTTGAAGTTCCTCCCCAACTCTTTTTATATTTTACAATGTGACTCACGGTTTGAAAAGGTTGGGGATCCCTGGTTTACAGTAACTGAACTACTGACCAATATGCCTGGGTTAGTGAGCAA
The DNA here is from genome assembly GCF_017654675.1 of Xenopus laevis. Classification (NCBI taxonomy): domain Eukaryota; kingdom Metazoa; phylum Chordata; class Amphibia; order Anura; family Pipidae; genus Xenopus; species Xenopus laevis. The sequence goes on from NC_054371.1 coordinate 193,809,013, forward strand.
TGGTTTAAGGCATAGAACAGTGTGTTCCTACCTGAATGAATATGCCTCTAAATGTATCTACTTCTCAAGAATTTTTAGTAGACCAGGGCATTGCATGTAGTTAAAACATTTCTATTCTTCTGCAAAAAGTAAAGAATCTGCTGCAGAACAAAGGACAGTGCGTGGTCTCCTGTAGTTACACTGCATTTTGCCTAATACATGTGCTTTGGAAGGGAGATCAACAGCCACTGGGAATAACTTAAAGAGCCAGAAATTAGATTACTAGGAAAAACATATACCTGTCGTACACTGAAGACCAGGCTATCTTATAAATAATGCCTCTAATGTGTAGTTATCTGACAGTCTAGGTGAACTGTGTCATGAGTGCCATTTTTGATCAGTACTGTTCTACACAAATGGGTAATTTAATTGAGATTTCAAGAACATCCTTAAGGTGACTGTATAAATGATTCAGGAAAGATATGAGAGTTACTCATCTTTTTTTTTTTTAAAAAACTGTATTATTGTTACTCATTATAAGAATGACAATTAATATTTGTGTTGGCTACAAGAGAGACATCTGTCCATTGAAAAAAAAAATCTTCTCCAAAAAAAAAAAAAATTAAACAAAATGTGCCCCCAAATCAGCTGGATTTCTAATTTAACTCAAATACATTTCTGACACAAAGCAGACACTGGGAAGGTGAAATGAAGCTTCTTTTAGCGTTTCTGTCTGCCAGTCAAATTATGTCATCAGTAAAGGATCACTGGGTTTTAATGATATGCTGGCCTCTCTACTAAGAAGCACATTCGAGGAGAGCAATATGCATAGGCAATAAAATGCCTGTCACCAAATTACAATTGACACTTAACATCACTAAATCTGTACTGTAATTCTTTATGACAGTTGTCTAGGTATATTGGAAGAGAATAATTTACTTGAGGCTTAGCGTGTACAATTTCCCATTTTTTTTTTTTACATAATATTACCACAAATTTGCAGGGGAAAAGTCTCAGTAAATTCTTAAAGCATGTAAAGTCAGGTACATAAGCAGGAATGCTTAAAATCTAGCATAACACATTTTTTTATGAAGCAGATCATGCAAAATGAATTGCCCAATTGAACAATATAAGCAGTCTATCTATTTACAGCATTTGAAAAGGGGATAATGTCATAAAATTTGCAACCAATCAGCAAGTAGCATTGACTGCCTCCTCCTCTACTCACCTCTGGCCCAGACTTTGTACCTTTTATGACACTGGACCCAGTTGGTGATCTCTCTTAGATAAAAATATGGCAGTCCTTTGATTTACTGATGAAAAACTCTGTCTTGCTCTGATGATCTTGAAAGTTATTTATATATATATATGTGTGTGTGTGTGCTATATATAATGCTATATAATACTTTGCTCTAAACCTGCCAAAATGTATGAGCACTGTACACATCTACAGAATGAACATATTTGACATTTTTGAATGTCTAGCTAAATGGACCTGAAAAATAATTTCAACTTTGTCTCCAGGCATTTCACCTTTGGCCTGGTGATGATATGAGTCTCTCGGCTGAGCTGATGGGGAGGATATAATAAGTCAGATGAGCAGGTTTTATAGGGCAGAGGCCTATTTGTTAGCCGAATGAGGCAGGTGTAGCGTTCTGTGTTAGATAAGCTCATCTCAGCACAATAATTACCTTATGAGTTAGCTCCAAGGTTAGCTATCCGATACCGTGTGCTACTGAAGCAAACACCTGAAATCGAATATATAAATATGTGGACCTTTCAAACTTTATGTTTTTCCTTTTTATTTCCTTGTATTTTTATAGCAACAACACATTTCCACAGCACATTATAGAGAATATATATTATTTACACTAGCCTTTGTTTACAATCTAAGGTCCCTATCATAGTATGCTCAATTTTATCAGGAGCCAATTAACCTGCCTGTATGTTTTTGGGAAGAAAACAAAGAAACCAATACAAAGAAAGCAAAAATGAACAAATGGTGCCTGAATGCCTATTCAATTATAAACACTACCCAATTGTTAAGCTATGTAACGGAGAAGTAATAAGCATAAAATCAGGGAAGAAAACTCACAGTTCACCCCAGTCTGAGGGTGCATATGATACAAACCAAAAAGAGAAATGTGAGTATTCCTGAAAATAATAACAAGAAATGTAAAAGTACAAAAAGCATTTAATAGGACACGAGGACTAGAGCCTGATGCATTTCGTGCCTCCTGGGGAACTTACTCATAGGCTTCTACGAGTAAGTGTCCCAGGAGGCACAAAAACAAATGATAACTCTTTTTTTTAACATAGTACAACCTAAAGGAGGATAGTACACAGCACAAATATTCAGCATATACCCTTGTACCAGCAACACAGCCAGTGTTTTACTCATGAGGAGACAACGTTGAACAGTGTAGTCAACTTGGAAGTGTCCAGTCCCAAGTATTAGTCCCTTCAAGTGGAAGGAGAGCCACTGTAACCAAGTCTGTACACTGAATCCCTACTCTATGGATGGTACACCCAAGACCCTATTTCTTCTAATTCTCCTCTGCAGAGCTCAGGCTATTTACTAGCTAATGTGATTCTATCTCTCACTCATGGAGTGAGCTATAACAGAAATATCCTCACACTAGCTTCTCCTACTGGGCCTAACTCTGCCCAGGCTATAACCTGCCTCCACATATAGGAACGTGGAAATGACCACATGTAAACTTCCCATTTTTTTTAAACACTAGAACAATGACGCCCAGACCACCATTAGAAATCACGAGGCCCATAAAAAATCTTTTTAGGGGCCCTTCTGGGCCCTACCCATCCCAAGCCCCACCCCAGATCCTGCCCACCCCACACCACAGTTAAAAGGCCACACAAATATCAGCAGGGCCCCCCAAAAAAGTTTTTTTAAAAAAATTGGTGGTCAGGAACCCCTATAAGTTTTAAAAAAAAAGTTGGTGACCAGAGCCCCCTATAAGTTAAAAAAAACAAACCTTGGCGCCAGGGCCCACCATAAAAGTTTTTAAAAAATCATTGGTGGTCAGAGCACCCATAAAAAAATGTTGGTGCCAGGGCCCCCCCTTACAAGTTAACAAAACCATTGGGGCCCCAGAGAATATATTTTGAAAAAAAAAACATTGGTGGCAGGGGCTTATAGAGTTTTAAAATAATAGATTGGTGGCTAGGGGTTTAAAAAAATAAAAAAACACACATTTGCATTCAGTAGAACCAAACTTGTGGCTTCAGGACTTCAACTTCGGCTCCTTTTGTGACTTCAGGTCTTTTTGCGGCTTCAGGATATCAAGTTCGGCTCTTTTTGTGACTTTGGGTCTTTTCGCGGCTTCAGGACATCAAGTTTGGCTCTTTACGTGACTTTGTATTTTTCCAGCTTCGGGACTTCGGCAGTTCGGGACTTCGGCTTTTCCAGACTTTGGCGGTTCCAGACTTTGGCACGGCTTTGCCGCTGTCAAGGGGGGCCTGGCTATTTTGGGCCAGGGCCCGGTACAGAAGTACCCCCAGTGCCCCCCTGATGGCGACCCTGATGACGCCTCCTGGCCGGTTGTGGAACTGCCAGATAAATTGTTTAACCCAGGATATGCAAGCAGCTTCCCCTTCCAACTGTAATTAGGACCCAAGTACCTGTCTAAAGCTTAGAGGACTGCCTAAATACAGTGTACAAAATCATCAGTCCCCCTACCTATACCTTTGTCCCTATGATTGCATGCATCCATGCTGCTTTCAATCTCAATCACATTCTCCTTACATTGCAAATGCCATAGCTAAATCTAATCTACACTAGTGGGGCTATTTTGTGCTGTTATGATGTAAACATCATCTCCCATTTATCTTTATAGATAAATAGCAAATATGTTGAAATGGAATGCCTGGCCAGCGTTACGTTTTATAACAACAACTGGTATGAAAAAAATGACTATTTTAAAAAAAAAATATACATTTTCCATTACATTATGATTGTGACTGCAAAAATGTTTGAAATCACAATCATCTTTGCATATTTCATTACACACAACATAAAGCTGTCCTGCGTGGTGTCATTTTTGCTTTCTGTGAAGCTTTGTGAATGTTTTGGGAAGTTCTGTGACCTTTGTGCATTGCCTGCCTTTCCTTACTGTGCTTATGACATATAAATTAGAAAAGTGTGTGAGTGTGTGTGGTGCTTTCATTCCTGGGAAATTTCTAACTAAGCTAACCTTGAGATCTGGAAAATATTAACCCTCACCATGCTGCATTATACTGACCCTGTATGGAAGGATCACAGTCAATTACCTTGGTGAGCAATGCGTCAAATTGCAGAAATATAGGCCAGTGGGCTCCTATATCTAAAATTCTTCTGCCCCACTTTTTCTTTCTCTACATACTCTCATGAGCACAATTTTATTCACTTCATCCCATTCTCTGCCCAAACAGTTCAACACCTGCACATAAGAATGGCAAATGACACTTTCATGACCACTGTGTCCCCTCGTATAAATCTTATGAGGCTCTATAGTTATTTTATGACCAGCTCAAAATGGCAGATTCTAGTGTGCAAAATATTAATATATGGAATGGGAGATTTACTATGAAAATATGAAAACACACAGGGAGGCTTATCTAACAAAATTCAAATGTAGTGTTTTTTTTAATTCAAACTTTGAATGTGAATGTGTGCTGATTTTTTTTTTAAAAAAACTTGATCTTATAAATTAAAAAAGACTACAAGCTCTCAAAAAAAAAACTTGAGTTGAAACAAATTGCTTAAATTTTGCTAGGCAAGTTCCTATTGACTTCTACATGAATTCACAAGCTTTTAAATGCCAAATTTTTACATTTGAATTGTTTGAGTTTTTTTCATCTTAGTAAATCTCTAAAATTTGAGTTTTAGCGCAAATAAAAACGTGTTTTGAATTCCAGTGCTGACGAATCAGCCCCTAGGAGATACCAGGCTACATTGGACCAGTATTTGGTACAAGCAAGTAAGAGTCAGCATAGTTACTAGCAGTACCGTTTTTTTGCCATTTTTTAAGAATATCAAAAATATTTAGAAACATGGATGATAGTGTGTTATGTGAATGTGAAAAACAAATTCTAAGCTCCACTATGGTAGAGACTGATGAGAAAGATGCACGATCACTGTAATGAGTAAACTTGTTGGCGTGTTTAAATATAGGATAACAATCATAGCTTTTGTGCATTTCGTTTGAAGAAATAACAAGTTATGTTTAAATGGTTAATATGGCACAGGGAACCACATAGATACTGAGACTGCTGTATTAAATGGACTCCTTTTTGAGCATGTCTTGGTGTTCCATAAAAAGGAATTCCTCATTTTCGTAATGTCAGAAAGCCTGGAAAATTAACAGAATTTTATAAAGAAATGCACACTGTTTAGTTAAGATAATTTAAGACTGTGCGTTATTTGTTATTTTTTCTGTTTAGTTCTGTATCCAATTTTCCAATTCAGCGTGCAGTTTTCTCTCCCCTGAGCCTATCAAGCTGTTCATTTCTATTGTATGTGATCTGTACAAGTGACACAGGTATGCCCTCAAGTGTTTGATCTCTGACCTTGGCTCACAGATTGTTTTATGAAGAAAAGTCTCATGATTATTACCATTACATTTTCAAGCCTAGTTTTCACCGTCAATTAGAGGGGGGTCATAATAAAGACCTGGCTCTTATTATGTTCTTTAAACTGGAAAATATAACGCCGTAAATGACTATTTTAAGTTTAGGGCATTATTGCATTTCAAACAGACTAAATTGTACAGGGTAATTAGGGCTATTTCTGTTACCCCACTGGTATCAATATCTGTTGACAGGTAGAAATTCCAGATTAAGGAGAAAAGTTAATTTGTTTAAATGAGGTTATAGGTTTGGATATCCTTTATAAAAAAAACAGCTTCTTTGTGGGCCCTAAGCAATGGTATTATTTTAACCCTAAATCTACGCAGTATGAATTGACCTCTCTTTGATAATTATGCACAAAATACGTCATATTATCCAGTAAAAATTATACTCTCTGTAGCCTTTGCAGCCTGTTAGGGAACTTACTGTAAATGTGTTCAAGTTTCACATCCAACAAAATAATTTAAGACTTGTTTGCACTGGCTAAAATAAGGTTAAATTATGAAACTTTTGCTTTTATGTTATTGGGTTTATTTGGATTCGGCTATAATTTTGCAGCATAATTTTAAAAAAGGAAAGAAAGAAAAGTAATGATTGTGTTAAGCTGTCTGAAAATGGCATGTATGTAACTGACTAAAGAGCTCTGTACTATTAATATAAATTGTACCGAAGACCAAAAATAAAGGGAAAACTGAAAGAAAGGAGAAATCAGTGAGAATTAGCTCAAAGCCAATAGAGAATATGACAGTGCTGCCACTTTTAAGGATTTTATCCTAAGATAGACATCTAATGGGCATGGAATTCTATAAGGTAACAAGTGCGCTGACAATAAAAAGGCTGAGCTATAGGAGGTGAATTATCTAAAATAAAGTTGTATTTATCTCTTAAAGGGACAATAAAAACCCCAGCAGGGAAACCATGACCAACAACACTATGTACATGTAGAAAAGAATGGCCCACAATGGTTTATTTAACAGTCCCATTTCTTAATCTGCTTAATTTGTCCCAGTAATATATAAATGCATTAAAGGAAAAGGTATAACCACATCACAGCCTTGTTTCTAAAAAATTAAAATTCTTTTAATATCCTTTTCATTGTGCAACTTTACAATAATGTTTTTTGTAAGTAAAATAATGAATACAAGGCATCATTAGTGGAATGGGAGGGTTTCTGTGTTACATACAGTGCTACGCAATATGTTGGCGCTATATAAATACATGTTAATAATAATAATAATAAGAAATACATTGAATTGTTTGCATTCACTTTTAGTCATGATGCAAATTGATTCTTTAAAAAAGCAACATATTTAAGGGGTTATATATAAAAGGTCGTGTTGTATTTTTGAGTTTTTCAATGTAGTTTCAGGACATAAAAAACCTGGAATTTTTCAAGGTTTATTAAGCCCCGAAACTGCAAAAAGCCAGAATATGAAAATACTCCAGCTAAAACCTATTAAGGTAGAAGTCAATGGCAGAGATCCCTTGAACCATTTGAACCGTTGAACCACTTGAACTGTTTTTAGTCTTCATGATTTTCTGGGTTTTTTCAGTGCTTGGCAATTGAAAACTCGATCAATTTTCTCCTACAAACCCGACCTTTGATAAATAACCCCCTTAATGTGTCTTGATTGAATAATGCACTTAACTAGTCAAAAGAGACTAAGGACTCTGTTCCTTTAGGTTTGATCTGAAAACTGATATACTTTTCATACTGAACATAATTTTCATACTTATTCAATTAGAAATGATGTGCATTTTGTGTAAAATGCCAAAGGCACTTTAATAATAATACATAATGATGATGATGATGGTGAGCATAGCTATCACTTTGGATAAATGGTATTAAAATGTCCTTATATTCTAAAAGGAAGCTAAAATAGATGGGCAAAACATGAGAAGAAAGGGAGTCCTATTTATCAAAAGTCGAATTCATGAATTTAATTTTTTTAATTAATTTGAATAAACTCAAAGTTTTATGGAACTCAAATGTATGCTTATTAATTTAAAAATTTGAATCTAAAAAATGTTTATTGAAAGAACCATGAAAAAAACTTGACCTTATCAAATTTGTATTCTTCTCATCATTTTCAATAGGTCCACTAACTCGAACTGAAAGAAAATTGCTTACATTTTGCCTAGGACAACTCCCATTGATTTCTACATAAACTTGCAAGCTTTTAATATTTTAGATTCCACGTTTTCACTTTTTTTGCAACAGATTACATTGATCATTCGAGTTTTGGAAAACCTAATTTGGATTCATGAGTTTTGGCACACAAAAAAATTTGAATCTCTGTAAAAATTTGTATTCAAACATTACGACAATAAAATAAAGTATATTTTGTCATTTGGATAGACAAAAAACATAAAGGGCCTTATTTATCAAAGTGTTTGAATTAAAAAAAGTCCAACCAAACTAGAATCCACAATATTATTTAAAATGCACAAATCGGTTCAGGGAAAGACCCGAAAAAATTGTACGAAAAATTGGATTGTACGATTTTACTTGCATTTTTTCTCGAATCGTATGATTTTTTCGTGATTTTTCCCGATAAGCCCAAATTTTTCAGATCTTTTCCCAATAAGTCTTAAAAAATCAGGCTAATCAGGCTCAAAGAAATGTCCAGATAGGATATGTACCTCTCTCATTAACTTATATACAACCTCAGCAGATGCTGGATTTTTGGATCCTGACTTTTTGCAGCCGCAGGGTTTAATAAATCCCAAAAATTCAATTTTATAGAAAAAAAAACCCCTACATTTTTGGCATCTGGACTTTGATAAATAACCCCCAAAAAGTCTGCATACAGGGCCATTGCTAGGATATGTCTCATGTGCAAGAATATTAGTGTAGGCCAGAAGTGACTGCTTTTCCAACTTAATCATTAAACGCAAATTAAATTAAAAGTGAAATAAAACTTTCAAATAAAATTGAATTGAGATTTGGATTCTTTCAAAAGTTCTTTTAATTTTTTTACAAACTTTTTTTTTTATGTATCTTTGAATGACATTCCTTTTTCTACCTTTACCCAGTTTATTACATAGGAATTATTTATATATGCATAGAGCTTTATAGAATAAAACAAATACATGTTATTTGTGGAGCTCCAGTTTGCACATATTCACAATTGCTGTTTAATTGTGAGCTGTGTTTGAGTCCTATCATTACGCTTGTGTCTCTTCATGTTTGGAAGCTATTTTGTGTATAATACAGGTATGGGATCCATTATTCTGAAATTGTTGTGATTGCTAACAATATAGAAATTTATCAGATTTTATCTCTCCTCTATTAATTAAATATTGTCTATAGTGTTTTGATATTTCTTTCTTTAAACAATGCAGAAGAGCAAACTGAAGCCACTTTTTATGTAAACCTGAGTCACACTACGGGGGTTATTAAGTCCAAATTTATCCCAATATTTTCTGAAAAAAACGCTAACTAAATCTGCATGGGTTTTTTCGGCTTATTTATTAATACACTTTCCCGTAAATTTTGCTTGCGGGAAAAAAAACGAAATTCGGATTTTCGAGTTTTTTTCGGATTTTTCACCCAAAACTCAGATTTCTTATGTTTTTTGCCCGAGAACTTTGGGGTATTGCATGAAACCCAGCGCACATTAAAATATCATTGGGACTTCTATCATTGACTTATATGCAACCTTGACAGATCTGAGATGCTGGATTTTCATATTTTCTGATTCGGAATTTTCCTCCTCAGGGTTTAATAAATTCGGAGTTTAGTAAATAATCCCCATAGGCTTATTTGCAACTCACTATTTCATTCCAGGGTGTAGTCAGAATGGACAAAAAATGTATTTATTTTTATATAAAGCCTATTCATGTATGAATATATATTTTTATTTATACAGATCTACTTATAAACTTCTGCACCTCCTTCCTTAATACACATCGTAAGGTTATCCTTTATAATATCCAATGAACGTGTTGCTTATTATACACTATTAGACAATCTACTTTCATATGGACAGCTATGGCATTAGCTCAGTTGTGTGACAAAACGCTTCCTTACATTTCTCCTTGGTGCCCCACTCTCTCCTGCTTCAAAGCTTGACCTCTTCTCATAACCTTTTATTTCAGTGCACCGACTTTCTCTCCTGTACCTTGTTAAATATGTTGCTTTATTTGAAAGTGTCTGTCATATGGCTTTTCTCTCTTCCCTCCTCTTAGCAATTCATGTTGAAATCTTTTAAGCTTTCCTGGTATGTTTTATGATGTTTTATGATGCCAGCCATGCATCTTAAGTGTATACATATTTTTCCTTAGCGCCAAATGATTGAAAACATAAACAACTCTGCAGAATTTGGCTCATGGCTGAATATTTGCGCGTCATCAGATTAGACTGGGCCTTTTATATAGAATGCATGGACTTAAAACACCACATGCTTTTGTACATATTTTTAGTGCTAGTAAATGTGCAAATCCCTTTACCACACAGGTTTGGGAGAATTTTATATGGTAAACTGATTCCAGATTTCCAGTATATTATATTGTTTTTATTTGTACTGTACATTGATGCTAAGGGGGTTATTTATCAAAGTCCAAATTTATCTCAATATTTTCTGCTACAAACTCCAATTTTTTTGGATTTTTCTGATATGATTTTTTACCCGATTTCCCAATTTTTTTGGATTTTTCACCCGAAAACTCAGATTTTTTTGCCTGAAAACTCAGAAAACTTCAGGGTTTTGCACGAAACCCAGTGCACACCAAAAAATCATTGGGATTCTCCCATTGACTTATTTGCAACCTCAACAGGTCTGAGATGCCGGATTTTCTGATTCAGACTTTTCCATCCTTGGGGTTTAATAAATTCCAAAAAATTTGTGATTTTTTTTTAAAAGTCTGATTTTATAAAAAAAAAATCACACATTTTTCGTGATTTTTGCATTTGGAGTTTAGTAAATAACCCCCTAAATGTCAGCGCACCAGAGAGCATTTAGTGAAATTTTATATGCTCTAAAGCAGGCATGACCAGTAAGGGGTTCTCAGTCTTTTGATTGTTGCTACAGCTCCCATTAACCATACACATTACTTTAATAAATGCATTTTAATTTTTCAGAACTCACACAGAAAAGATCTTAGGGTAAAATGCTGAAAGCTGAAAAGTTTAAAGAAGCGACACTGACATTTGTGCTGGCCCAATCATGGTAAAAGCTGGCGGACCAACTAAAATATTGGTAATACAAATAAATGTTGTGTAACCACTATAAACCCTATAAGTTTAGCTTGTTTGGTCAACTATGGATACATATATTTGATTGTGAACTCTGTTGAGCAGTGACCTCATTATCCTCTATATCGATCAGGTTTTGTATCTATCATCTATCTATCTAGCTATCTATTATCTATCTATCTATCTATCTACTGTTATATAGCTATATATTGTATATATATATATATATATATATATATATATATATATATATATATATATATATATATAAATATATATATATATATATAAATATATATATATATATATTTTATCCATTCATCTATCTATCTATCTATCTATCTATCTATCTATCTATCTATCTATTATCTATCTATCTATCTATCTATCTATCATCTATCTATATATCTATCTATTTATCTATTATCTATCTATCTATCTATCTATCTATCTATCTATCTATCTATCTATCTATCTATCTGTCTGTTTGTCTGTCTATCATCTATCTATCTATCTATCTATCTATCTATCTATCTATCTATTTTCTATGTATTATCTATCTATCTATCATCTATCTATCTATCTATCTATCTATCTATCATCTATCTATCTATCTATCTATCTATCTATCTATCTATCTATCTATCTATTATCTATCTATCTTCTATCTATCTACCTATCTATCTATTTTCTATGTATTATCTATCTATCATCTATCTATCTATCTATCTATCTATCATCTATCTATCTATCTATCTATCTATCTATCTATCTATCTATCTATCTATCTATCTATCTATCTATCTATCATCTATCTATCTATCTATCTATCTATCTATCTATCTATTATCTATCTATCTTCTATCTATCTATCTATCTATCTATTTTCTATGTATTATCTATCTATCATCTATCTATCTATCTATCTATCTATCTATCTATCTATCTATCTATCTATCTATCTATCATCTATCTATCTATCTATCTATCTATCTATCTATTATCTATCTATCTATCTATCTATCTATCTATCTATCTATCTATCTATCTATTATCTATCTATCTTCTATCTATCTATCTATCTATCTATCTATCTATCTATCTATTATCTATCTATCTATCTATCTATCTATCTATCTATCTATCTATCTATCTATCATCTATCTATCATCTATCATCTATCTATCTATATGGAAATATTAAAGAAAGGTTGACATAATATAAAGTCTTTTTTTTCAAGAATGTAGCTATATGTAACTTTGTGTCCTGCATCTGTAGATTTTAGAACACTGGTCATATGGTGGTTGATATTATTGCCCCTAGCAACTAGGCATCAGGAACTACTATTCCTTGTGAGCTCAACTAACATGGGATGCTGTGTGATGTTATCATGCAAGAGAAACCAGAAACATCATATTCCTGCTGTATAAAATATATTTCTTATAATGCATTAAGATTTTATTTCCTCATACAAAGAAGTTGCAAGCATGGGAAGCAACCTTTTCCTCTCTGGGCTATACTATAAAACCAAGTGATTTACATGAGTAATATTTCATAATTATAACCATCATCTTGTTCATAATAACTATCATCTTGCTGGGAGTCATAGTCAACAAAAAAACATAGTTGCAAAATACCCATCCTAGAATATGGGTCTGTCTACAATGCATAATATAGTCTAATATCATACTCTTATATTATTCTACAATTTGCTTTAAGATTTCAAATTGCTGTTCTGAGGCTACAAGTTAAAAAAAAATCTGTAGTCATTCTCTTGTGCTTTCACAGGCCCATTTTATACACTCTCAGCAACTTCTCTTGTGACAATGGAATTTTAACCCCCCCCTCCACTACACAATAACTGACAGTGGGCAACTCAGTTCATTGTTCCAAGCTGACACCCAGAGAAAAGCAGAGCTTAGGACTCAGCATTCCCCTTTCACTCTTTAGTTACAGGGAGTGTAAATAAGTGTTTCGCCTCTGGAAATTAAGCAGGCTTGGGAGAAATATACTTTCTTCTCTTACACAATTATAGCAAATCATAGGAGCCGAGACCTGGGGAAAAACATCCTTCTACTTTTAGGACATCTGTGAAATTTTCATGGTTAAATTATGAAATGTGCAACTGATCCTTTTTTTGGATAAATAAAACAAAAACTGGAATTTTGCACACAGAGTTGGACCAGCACCCAGAGAGAGAGGGAGAGAATGACTGAAATTTACATGAGACGGCTATTAGCTCTCCTAATAGTGGCACTAAAACAATTTGCAATTAGTTGTGAATCTGCGAGTCTCTCTCCTCGAGTGCTGGATCATGATCATTTTCCTACTTAAGATGACGAATGTCCCTCACTTGGGTGTTCTTATAATGGTGATATTATTACAATAATTACAGCATTTAATATGTATGATTAGTCACTCTGAAAGTGCTATTAGCTATCACAATAATCTGTAATAGTTGGCTCCATCATTGTTATGACATGATCTTTCCTACTGTTTGTTGACCTCTCAGTTCAAGAGGGTGGTAACATTCCCAGCCCCCAAACCTTTAAGAAGCTGAATCCATGGTTTCATTCCCAGCTGGAATGTTTAGAAACCCTCAGTGTCAAATACTTTAGTGAACTGCTTAAACACCAACAAGAGCCTTATGGGGCCTTATCGAACTTTAAACATATCTTTTTTTGTTCAGAATTTTTCATTCTGCAACTATTCTGTAGCCTAACTGTGGGCTCAAATTAAAGAGACCAGCCTTATAGAAGTGTAGTGAATTGCACTGAGTTGTGTTTTGTTTCCTTTTCTCTTAACTTGACCCCCAGCTGGGACTGGGCAGCCTTTACTTCCACTGGAGCGTGCTATCGAGCAGCCGGAAAAAAAAAAGAAAGAAAAAAGGGAGTAAAGGAAAACCAAAAGGTGCAGCTTAGTTCAATAATTAGCCTTGATCCTCAAAGTCTAAAATATTTTAATGCCAGATTGCACTGCAGCAAAGTGGACTAGAAAATAGAGAGAAAGCAATTAGGTCTGTGCATTGAAGTGTGGAGAGCATTTTAAAGAGAGTGGCCAGTTAGCCCATTCTTTGTACTGGAGGATTTGTTTTTTTGTTTTTTTTTTGCTTGTAGAAGTGATGGGTTTATTGCAGTTTTAGCACACAGGGTTGGCCTTTAAACTATGTCATTATCTTGAGAAAATTAGCACATTTGGGAAAATATATTTATATTTACTAGACAATTTTTGCACCTAGAAATATTTACCTATGTGAAATAAATCATTATAACCCGAGTAGCAAGCTGTTTGAGCTCATGGTATTTCATTATTTTTATTGTTATCACATATTTATAAAGTACCAACATAATCAGCAGCACTGTAGTGTAGAATATAAGGCTGTATATATCAAACATACAGAATATATGACAGGAAGAAAAAAGGGTCTGGCTCGTATGAGTTTATTAAATGAACAGCACAGTGTTGGCATCTATGGGAAATGATGGTATTATAATAATCATTAAAACATGGTTAGGGCACTGACACAACTGAGCTGTGAGTTCTAGGAGTACTACTAGAGGCTGTACCTTATTTCGGAAAGGAAATTATAATTTTAATTTTGGTGAAGGAGCAATTTACATGTCCCACATACAAATTTTGTTGCAGGAAAGGAAAAATAGTAATACTGGCCAAAATACAGTTCACACGTCATTACGTTATGTTACAAGAATAGTAGGGCAATAAATAGGCTTTTCACACAGTAAGATTGTTTTGATGTATTTTTGATACATGGTCAAATTTGAAACCATTTGATGTTGCAATACTACAACTTAGTATAGGTAAGACGTTTGATATACATATATATATATATATATATATATATATATATATATATATATATATATATATATATATATATTGTGTGTCTTGAAAAAGGTCTAAAGTAAGATTTTTTTCACTTTATTACAAAGTCCCAGTGTGCATCTATATACTATAATGATATATATTATATATAATAAATAGAAGGTGAAATACCAGCACTCACGATAGCGTTGTTAGATCTGCCTGGGTGTCAACCTTTTGTAGTAGTAGTAGTAGTAGTAGTAGTAGTAGTTGTAAGAAGTTGCACTCGCAGGTCTTAAGGTGAATAAAGAAAAAATATTTTATTATCAACGACCTCAGAGATTTCATACCTGTATAAGTATAATATATATATAAATATATATATATATATATATATATATATATATATATATATATATATATATATATATATATATATATATGACCCTCATAGGACAAGAATGACAGAAGACAAAAATTTACCAACCAGTAGTTAAACACTAGGCAGAGAAAACCATTGATCCATCAGCATTCAGCTGCATGAGGATTGATCATATTATTGTAGAGCAGGTGATCTAGGAAAGGATTTGTTTAAACATGAAGCCTTTTGGATTCACACATTCAGGGGGTTATTTATCAAGGGTCGAGTTTGTGAGGTTTGAGAGGTTTTTTATACATCAAATAAACTCACAACTCGAATATTTGCTTATTCATGAAAAAAACTCAACTGTAAAAAACTCAGATCAGTGTAATCTGGGGGAAAACTTGAATACTCTAATTGATCGAGTAATTGATAAAAAAAAACCTCAAATAGCTCAAATTTATTGAGTTTTTGAGCAAAAGCCACAGAAAAAAACCCAAACATCATGACGACTACAAACATTTTTAAATGGTTCACGGGACCCCAGTCATTCACTCAGACCTCGACAGGTTTTAGCTGGAGTATTTTCGGATTCAAACTATTTCCATCTTCAGGGCATAATAAAAAAATATATAAAATATAAAAAAATATCCTGAAAAATTCGGGTTTTAACTAAAATTACCTTCAAAAACTAAATTTTTTTGGGAAAAACACAACTTGACCTTTGATAAACAACGCCCTTAATTGTGTGATGTCAAAAGTGCTCAATGGAGAATTATAAGTGGGTTACTTTTTGACTTATAAAACTATCTAGCTTATGTATGTATTTATTGCTAAGGTTTTCTAACTACAATACCAATAAAGTTGCCATGAAGAATTCTGATACAAACTGAAATATGGTCCTGCATAACTAAATTCCTAAATATGTACTAGATTATGTTCATAAAATGTAAAATATCCAGTTTATGTCTACAGAATGTTTTACTCTATGGGATGCAATTGTAACTCAATGATAAATTGATAAAGGTCCCAATAAGGACCAAAACTTTGGACACTGTACAATCCGTTTTTTTTATCCAGAAACCCCTGAATTAAAGAATTGCTGTCTCCCATAGACTCCATTTTATCCAAATAATTCTAATTTTTAAAAATGATTTCCTTTTTCTCTGTAGTAATAAAACAGTACTTTGTACTTGATATAATTAATCCTTATTGGAAGCAAAACCAGCCTATTGGGTTTATAAAGGGGCCGATTCACTAAATTTGAGTGAAGGATTCAAAGTAAAAAAAACTTAGAATTTCGAAGGTTTTTTTGGGCTACTTCGACCATCGACTACGACTACGACTTCGAATCGAAGGATTCATAGTAAAAATCGTTCGACTATTCGATAGTCCAAGTACTGTCTCTTTAAAAAAAACTTCGACCCCCTAGTTCTTCAGCGGATAAAAACTACCGAAGTCAATGTTAGCCTATGGGGAAGGCTTGCCTAACTTTTTTTGATCGAAGGATATTCCTTCGATCGTTGGATTAAAATCCTTCGAATCGTTAGATTCGAAGGATTTAATCGTTCGATCGAAGGAATAATCCTTCAATCGTACGATCGCAGAATTTGCGCTAAATCCTTCGACTTCGTTAGTCAAAGACGAAGGATTTCAATTCCTATTCGAATATCGAGGGTTAATTAACCCTCGATATTCGACCCTTAATGAATCAGCCCCTTAAAGTTTAAATGATTCTTCTGTAGACTTAATCCAAATTACAGAGCCATTATACAGAAAACCCAGAGCATTCTGGATAACAGGTCCCATTCCTGTACTAAGTAACATAAGAAAAGATGAGAACTCTTGTGTCCTCCGCATGATATTTACATTTGTAATATGAATTATACTTTTTTTTGGACAGATGTTTAGGCAATATTTGTATTGTTTAATTTGTAAATGTATGACAGAATACAAAGCTGCTAACAAGCCTTGGGGAATGCAGGTGTTAAACATGTTTAGGGTGACAAATTTGCTCTTAGAGTGCAGAAACACATGTGCATTGTGTATATCTTAAGATAAATGTCTGAAAACAGCACAGCAAAGAAATGGCAAAGATAATCATCCATAACCTTGAATAAAAGAAAAAAAAAAAAAAAAATATATATATATATATATATATTTTTTTTTTCCTATTTATTTTTTCCTAAAGAATTTAGAGCTCATCACTAGGAGCAAGCAGTACACACACCAATACCCTATCAGCGTGCAAACCACATATCAGCGTGCAAACCACATATCAGCGTGCAAACCACATATCAGCGTGCAAACACACATAGAAAGGGTGTACTTTCCACCCTTGTGCAAGTTGAGCCTCTAATTATGCATTTGACTCAAGGTGCAAAAGGCAACACATTTCAGCCCTGTTCTTAACAACTGACTATAGTACAGGTATGGGATCTGTTATCCGGAAACTCATTTTCCAGAAAGCTCCGAATTATGGAAAGGCTGTCTCCCATAGATTCCATTTTATCCAAATAATCCAAATTTTTCAAAATAATTTCCTTTTTTATCTGAAATAATAAAACAGTAGCTTGTACTTGATCCCAACTAAGATATAATTAATCCTTATTGGAAGTAAAATCTGCTTATTGGGTTTATTTAATGAATAAATTATATATTCAGTAGATTTAAGGAATGAAGATCGAAATTACAGAAGGATTCCTTATGCAGGAACCCCCAGGGCTAGAGCATTCTGGATAACAGGTCCCATACCTGCATATGTATTATATAATTCTTATTTATTAATTATTATACCTTACTGCCCCAACAAATTCTTGTTATAACAAGGACAAAAGTTAAACCACTAGACAAAATGATAACTGAATGCACTTATAAACAAATCATGAAAAAGTTTGGTATTTATAGCTAGGTCATTGATTATCAGTATATCAGTATTGACTATGAGTAATCTGCCAATCCATGCATTGTGCAGCATTATAAGGAGTCTAACTACAGACTGTAACTGATCTAATCACAATAGCAAAAAAAATGTTATATTTAAATTTGTGCAGGGAAATGTTTCGAGGCACAGAAACCCAGCCGAAGCTGTGTAGAAGACAAATATATATATATAGAAACAGTCATGCAAAGTTATACAGGTATGGGACCTATTATCCAGAATGCTGGGGGCCTGGGGTTTTCTGGAAAACATTTTTTTTCCGTAATTTGGATCTTCATACTTTAAGGAGGTGATTAAGTCCGAATTTATCTCAATATTTTCTGAAAAAATTTCGACCAAAACTGCACAGGTTTTTTGGGCTTATTTATTAATACACTTTCCAGAAAAAAATTTTTGCGGGAAAAAATCCGGAAAAACCGTGAAAATTTTGATTTTTCACCCGAAAATTTTGTCCAAAAACCCAGCACACATCAAAAAATCTTTGGGACTTTTCCCATTGACTTATATGCAACGTCGACAGGTCTGAGATGCCGGATTTTCAGATTCGGACTTTTCCATCCTCAAGGTTTAATAAATTCGGAAAAATTCATGATTTTTTAAAAGTCAGATTTTATAAAAAAAAATCACAAATTTTATCGTGATTTTTGCATTCGGAGTTTAGTAAATAACCCCCTAAGTATGCTAGAAATACATGTAAACATTAAATAAACACAATAGGCTGGTTTTGCTTCCAATAAGGATACATTATATTCCAGCTAAGAAACATTTTTGCCTCTTGTGCTTATATAGCAAAGCATTCTGAACTAATAAACCTTTGTACATTAATAATGAAATTACATGCAAGTTAAAGTATATCTAACTATTCTTCTAAAACTGAAAAAACATTGCATTTGTGTCTTGTATTCGCCTGTGTGCAGTGTAGGATTCATTCTGAGTCAAAAGCATTCCCTTCTTCACGTGCAGCTGAAATTCACGATGCAGTAATTCCATAATTAACAATCTTACATTACAAAATCTCCATCTCAATTTTGCAAATGTTTTTATTGCACTTATACATATTAATCTATTGCCTCACTGGTGTAGCTACTATACACTTCTTTAATGATATTCCCCTTTAGATTTATGTGCAACTACTTTTTTTTGTTTTACAATAAATTTTGCTTTTGGGTGATGTCCTGTTCTCTACTTTTGCATTCCATTCAAAAAATAATATTACTATAAAACACACAGTCTATTGCTACAGTTTAAAAATGTCTCTGGTCTCTTATTTTTAAATACCCCAAGTGGTTCAGATGGTTAACAAGAGCAAATAGTACAGCAGGGAAAGCTGACGTGACTTTGAAATAATATCCCAAGTATGAGCTGCTTCTGACCTTGCGTAGATAAATCAATTTACCATCATGAGCCTGAAACTGGAGCATTTCTGTTATTCTGTAGGGCTATGCATTTGGAGGGTGTTTATTGAAATTAGGAATGTTTTGAGCTTGGAGGAATTAATAATACAATTAAATCTGCTATGGTGAAAACGATATTTTATATTTAACATATGTTTGCAGTTAATAGAATTCTCATTATATAATCAGCTGACGAGGCTAGAGAATATGATGATGAATGGAGACCATTGTCAAACAGTCTTAGCGCATTGAAATGTTACACATTCACCTTCAGCATCGACTTGAAAGATGATGAAAACAGAAAATGTAGAGCTGCATCTTGTGTCAAATTAATACAGGTCTAACTTTTTATGCTTTGTTGCTAATACATTAAAAAAAAACATAATTGTGTCCAGTGCATATCACAATGTCAAGAAACAATCATTTGGATTTGGATTTTTAGCAGCTTTGGGGTATGATAAATCTCTAAAAAATCGAGTTTTTATTTTTCTATGAAAAATTCAAGTTTCCCCCCTCTAAACCTAGACCAGAAAAAATTTGAAGTTTAATAAATGGGCCTCTAAGAGCCATGAATTTAAATGAGGGTTTCCAAAATGTAAATGTTTGATAACATTTTAAAAACCCAAATGGATAACTTTGGCATCTAAAAGCTTACAAATTCCTATGGAATATAATTAGTTAAAATAATTTCCAATATATATCTGCTCAAATATATAAATCAAGTTCGAACTAAAAATCGTTTGAATATTCGACCATTCGATAATCGAAGTACTGTCTCTTTAAAAATTTCTTCGACCCCCTAGTTCGCCACCTAAAACCTACCGAGGCCAATGTTAGCCTATGGGGAAGGTCCCCATAGGCTTTCCAAGGTTTTTCTGATCAAAGGATAATCCTTCGATCGATGGATTAAAATCCTTCGAATCGTTCGATCGAAGGTATTGCGCAAACTCCTTCAACTTCGATATTCGAAGTCGAATTGGTTTTAATTCGGCAGTCGAATATCGAGGGTTAATTAACCCTCGATATTCGACCCTTGATACATCTGCCCCTTATTATACCCAGAATCTGGAAATAGCTTGAATTCAAAAATACTCCAGCAAAAACCTGTCGAGGGCATGTAGAAGTCAATGGCAGAGGTCCCTTCAACCATTTGAAGATGTTTACAGCCTTCGTGATGTTCGTGGTTTTTTTCGGTTGGTTTCGCTCGAAAACTGAATTAATGCAAGTGATTCAAGTTTTTTGTTTGGTGAAAACTTAAATCGGAAAACATTTGCTGTGAGTTAATTTGAGGTATAAAAAAAAACCTCACCAACCTCTAAAACTCAACCTTTGATAAATAAGCCCCTAAAAGTTTTGATTTCATTTTAATAGAATACTTGAGCCGATTCTGAACTTGTGTTGTTCTGTATGGAATTAGCTCTTTTTCATAGTGACTGTTTGCCTTCGCTTTATTACCAGTCAATGAAATGGGAATCAATCACATACTGTGGAACATTCTACTATAAACAATGATGCATTGTATATTTAGCGAAGGAAGAGTTTATTTTATAGTTATAGTATGAAAGTATGTGCTAGGTGTAGGTGTATAGGTGCTTGATATACAACATGATAAGGACAAGATAACTGTTACGCAGAAGTAATTCCGTGTGAATTATGAAGCAGAAACCTTATAATTCACCTCAGTGATGTCACTATTAAAAGTGTTTCTGGACTCAATACAATCCAATTTTTTTGTTTAAACCGTCAGGAACAAAGTACAGTCAAAACGTCACTCTCATAGTTTATAATGTCAGAGTTCCTACTGCAGAATTATTCTCTGGGATTTTACAGCAATTCATCTATTATTCCATACATTTATCATGAGAGTACGAAGCCTTCAGAGGAAATACATTTTTCAACAGTTTAATTTAGTAATACAATGCCAATCGTGTGGCAGACTTCATGGATCACTGTCAAGAGGATGATCCTGTTTAAAAATATGGCTCAGGCAATCCCATTGTATTCTTTATTAAACAGAGGACGTCGCCTCAAAGTGCTTGATTGTTTAAATATCATATTTTGACAGTTATATATTGATACATTGACATATACTATAGCATTTACTATCTAATTCTCATACAAGTGCTACAGTATAACTGTTATACGGCTGGGTAAAATGCCCACTGAATTTAGGATTTACTGGATTTCAACTTCATTGCAACAAATGCGATTTTTTTTTTAAAAAGAGGCTGAATTCATTTTTTTTTCTTTAATACATTACTGTGTCTATAATAGCATAAGAAAAACAATATTAAACAATATTTAACTACAGTTACTTTCCACAGAGTGAATTGTAAAAAGGCCCTGTTCGCTTTAACAGAAGCCTTTAAAGGAGAAGTAAACCCTAAAAATGAATATGGCCAAAAGTGCCATATTTTATATACTGAACTTATTGCACCAGCCTAAAGTCACAGGGGGTCACCATCTTGGAAAGTGTCTGTGACACTCACATGCTCAGTGGGCTCTGAGCAGCTGTTGAGAAGCTAAGCTTTTCTCAAGCAGAAAATAAGGTTGTCCTGTAATATAAGCTGATGCTACAGGGCTGGTTATTAAATTCTGATGCTAATTGCACAGGTTTCTGTGCTGCCATGTAGTAATTATCTGTATTAATTACTAATCAGCCTTATATTGTGACATTTATATTCTAGGTGTACTGTACAGTATTGTGAGTGGGTCCCTAAGCTCAGTAAGTGACAGCAGCACAGAGCATGTGCAGTGAATCAGCAGACAAGAAGATGGGGAGCTACTGGGGCATCTTTGCAGACACAGATATTCCCTGCTAAATGGCTGTGGTTGCCTTGGACTGGTACAGAAGCCCAAAACATAATGTACAACATTTCTAGCTACTTCTTAAGCTATGCTTTATTCTCCTTTAAATAATAATAACCCAGATAGCGAGATTTTATGACACACCAAGCCCTGTGTGGATTTAAAAAATTTGCGACACCACGGAAAAATTCACAAATGTCTCCAAACACATTGGAGTCTAAGGGTCTTCCTTGCAAAAACCCTGATTTTTTTATTCAGCAGTGAAACAAAACACATGCTGAAATTCTAGTTCACAGTCACTTAATTATTGACCACTGGAAAAATGCAAATTTTTCCACAAACATCCCTAATTCTTCCAATCAGCTCTTGTGCTTGATATTGTTGTTTCTCACTCCTTCTTTCTTCTCCCCCAGGCTGCATTCCCCTCTCACTGCTTATAGTTCCATCAGTTTCTCTATCTGTTAATGCACTGGTTCCTGCAGGCACTGCTAAGGAATTTTCTGAAAACTTTGCCTAAGCTCAAACTTAGGGGGTTATTTACTAAAACACAAATTTGTCCCATATTTTTATTAAACCAAGCTCGACCAAACTCCCATTCATGATTGTATCTTGTTTATCAATAAAATTACTCGGAAAAGTCGGGACGGGAAAAAAAACCTGATAAAATCTAGCAAAAACCCTAATTGTACAAATTTTTCAGATTTAGCTCCTAAATCGCTCAAGTTTTTGGGGTTATCGCCAGAAAACCCCAAATTTTTCTGAATATCGGATACAACCCAGTGCAGACCACAATATCTTCAAATTGTAAAACGGACATCTGCCATTGACTTGTACATGACCTCGGCAGGTTTGACTTTTTGCAGCTTTGGGGGATAATAAATCTCAAGAAATTTGCCCAAAAAAACCCAGACCAGAAACCAGTAACTTTTCAATTGGCCAGTATTTTTTCTTTTTTGTAGTTTATGGAATATTTACCTTCTCTTTCTGACTCTTTCCAGCTTTCAAACTGGGGATCAGTGATCCCCATCTATAAACAAATACCCTGTAAGGCTACACATATATTATTATTGCTACTATTTTAACACATCTTTCTATTCAGACCCTCTCCTATTCATATTCCTGCCTCTTATTCAAATCAGTGCATGGTTGCTAGGGTAATTTTGACCCTAGCTACCAGTTTGCGGAAACTACAAATTAGAGAGTTGCTGAATAAAAAGCTAAATAACTCAAAAGCCACACAATAAAAAATGAAAACTATTTGAAAATTATCTCAGAATATTACTCTTGACATCATACTTAAAGTTAATTTAAAGTTGAACAAACCCTTTAATTAGAAAACAGGACAGGCTGTACCACCAATGATAACCTTTTGAAGCCATGATATTGTTATTAATCAATAAATATCCTTATCTGTAATCTCATTATCCAGAACTCCAGAATTACAAGAAGGTCATCTAACATGGAGGTATATTTATCAAGGGTTGGATTTTGAATTGAAAAAACCTTGACATTCGAATTCAAAAAGAACAACCGAAATCAAGTTGAAGTTTTTTTTTGTGCCGAATAGGTCAGTTTTTGATCGAATAGGTCCGCATTCAGCCGAATTGGAATTGTACGAATCGAATTAATAGCTCATTCGATCCAATTCGATTCAAAGGATTCCCAAAAACCTTTTTTCAAAGTCCACCAATTGACTCTAAATAGGTTCTAGAAGGTCCCCCATAGGCTAAAACAGCAATTCGGCAGGTTTTAGATAACGAATGGTCGATGTCGAATTTTTAAAGAGACAGTACATGAAAAATTTCGATATTCAAATTTTTGCATTTTTTTCAAATTTGAATAGAATTCGGACTATTCCCTAGCTTGAATAGCTTGAAATTCAAATTTTTTTAATTCGAAAATTCACTGCAACCTTTAATAAATCTGCCCCATAGAGTTAATTTTAAGCAAATAATTCCAATTTTTAAAAATTATTTCTTGGATTTTTCTCTTGAATAGTAACATAGTAACATAGTAAGTTAGGTTTAAAAGAGACACACTTCCATCAAGTTCAACCTTTTAACTCTATTCTACTCTGATCCAGAGGAAGGCAAAAAAAAAACATTTGAAGCCTCTCCAATTTGCCTCAAAGGGGGGAAAAAGTCCTTCTACTAGTCTCTGGATCAACTTGTGCTCTGAGAAATCTTCCATAATTCTGTATTCCCTCCCTTGCTATCTAATGTATCAGCCAGTACAAGTGGTTCAGGGAGAGAATTCCACATCTTCAAAGCTCTGACTGTAAAAAACCCCTTCCGAATATTTAGGCGGAACCTCTTTTCTTCTAATCAGAATGGGTGACCTTGTGTCAGATGGAAAGACCTACTGGTAAATAAATCATTAGAGAGATTATTATATGATCCCCTTATATATTTATACATAGTTATCATATCACCCCTTAAGCACCTCTTCTCTAGCGTGAACATCCCCAATTTGGCCAGTCTTTCCTCATAGCTAAGATTTTCCATACCTTTTACCAGCTTAGTTGCCCTTCTCTGTACCCTCTCTTATACAATAATGCCACTTAGCTGCCCAGATTGCCAGTTTGTCAAGATCCTGTTGCAAGGATGAGCATCCTGGATGCAAATAATAAAACTGCACCTTGTAACTAAGCTGCAGGAATCCTTTTGGGATTGTTTAATCTTTAAATGCTTTTAAGGTATGGTGATCCAAATTGCAGGAAGAACCCTTATCCGGAAAACCCCAGGTCCCAAGCATTCCAGATAAAAGATCCCATACCTGATTTTTAAAACAGTGGAATAAAAATATATAAAACAAAGGCCTAATGAGTTCCTTGCAGTTCATTGCACTTTGTCAGAGGCATTCTGTAATTTGGTGTGCTATGTTTTTCAGTGTGGCCCCAAAATTCCTTGAAATATATTCCTTCCCCTCTTATAGATAGAGATGGGCACATCTGTCCCGTTAAGCTTCGCCGAAAAATTCACAAAACTCACAAAAAAATTTCATGTGCGACAATTTTGCTGAGCGACAATTTTTTTGTCACAGAGAATTTTCCAACAGCAAATTTATGATGAGAAAACATTCACAGTTACTGAAATCTGCAAATCTATGCCTGGCCAATAAATCACTACTTAGGGGCAGATTCACTAAGGGTCGAATTTCGAAGTTAAAAATACTTCGAAATTCGACCCTCGAATTGAAATCCTTCGACTTCGAATATCGAAGTCGAAGGATTTAGCGCTAAACGTTCGTTCGATCGATCGAAGGATTTTTCGTTCGATCGAACGATTAAATCCTTCGAATCGAACGATTCGAAGGATTTTAATCCAACGATCGAAGGAAAATCCTTCGATCAAAAAAAGTTTAGCAAGCCTATGGGGACCTTCCCCATAGGCTAACATTGACTTCGGTAGGTTTTATCTGCCGAAGTAGGGGGTCGAAGTTTTTTTTAAAGGGAAAGTACTTCGACTATCGAATGGTCGAATAGTCGAACGATTTTTCGTTCGAATCGTTCGAATCGAAGTCGAAGGTCGTAGTCGAAGGTCGAAGTAGCCCATTCGATGGTCGAAGTACCCAAAAAATACTTCGAAATTCGAAGTATTTTTCATTCGAATCCTTCACTCGAGCTTAGTGAATCGGCCCCTTAGAGTGAAATGTGAAACGGCTAAAGGCACCATCAGTAGTGCTTTTGAGCCTGAACTGTGCAATTATGAAGCACTTCCACAAAATCAAACAACAAATGTAAACTTGATTGCCATAAACCTTAACTTAACAATTCAGATTTAACAATTTGTCTTTCTAATGAATTGGAAAAAAAAGTCCTAATCAATTGAGAGGGAAATAGAACTGCTGCTGCTAACACATTCTGCTTAACTGATCATGTAACTGAATTGATATATGTGTCAGTTCATTAAAATAATTGACTGAGAATAACTGCTGGGAATCTGTATTCCTTCCCCAATTTGATATAAGACATGTGTCAGCCCCTAAGTATAATCTACATTTGCCAAGGGAGTTTAAAGAGGCCTATGGAGGGACCCTGGAACAGGTGGAGCAAAGTAAGGCAATTAGGAAATTAAGGGGATGGTCTGACTGGTGCATTGTGGGGATTGTAGGCAAAGGTGAACAAAGGAGCGGGCAGGGCCTATAAAGGGAGGTAAAAAGTGCGGGAGAGCAGTCCTACCTTTTACAGAAGACACGGGAGGTTTCAGTGTGAGGGTAGGGGTTAGAATGTCGCAGCTTTGGCGCTGTCGGGCTGCCCTAATGGGTGGCCAAAAAGGGGGCTGGAGTGTTATGGTGAGATTGGCCTGGGGCTAGGCTTAGGGGCAAGGAGGCACAGTAAGTGAGGAAATAGGACGGAGGTTTGCTTAGGCTGGAGAACGGGTTGATTATGAAGAGTAATGTGAATTCATTATAAGCTACTGTTAAATGTTATGCAGCCTTAAGCGGCTATAGTTTTATAATTTTACAGTTTATTCATTTGTTATGCATTTATTACAATAACAATTAATAATATGGGTATGTTGGTGGATGATTTTCCCTAAGCTTGGTGAGTTTTTAAAAAAACAAGCTGCGGCCTTTTCCACCCATGACATGTTGTGTTGTGTTTTTATTGGGGTTAAAGAGTTAATACTGCAATAACAGGATTAGATTATTTAATAGAGTTTTGCCCCAAAGTTTTTTCAAATTTCTTTAGAAGAATTATTAGTAAAATAAGTGGATTCATGTTTGTGAGTTCATGTGCAGTCTGGCTCCTAAAAGTGAGGTCTGAACACCCTTCTTCAAAAGAATTTCACTGGGACCTGAGTACATTTTGATTTATCAATGAATAAAACAAAAAATAGAATATTTGAGCTCATTTTCATGTTCTCATTCTAGAAAAGCACAACCATTGTATCTGAAATGGTTTCTTCTAATGCAGTGCAACAGAGGTAATGGCAGGGACACCGAAAGTTTTTACTCTGTGTTTTATTTTTTTTTATGCAGTTGTAGATGTCATTAGAGAAACTGTGTAAATGAAACTGTGGCAGTATTTTTCATTGAGTTTGCAATGTATAAAAATTTAATATATTAGCATCTTTGTGTAATGCTAAACATGCTACAGATATTTCTCCAAGTGACTGAGAAATGAAAGTAAAACCACAAGAGGGATATTTTATGTAAACATTTTCATTGAGGGACTGGGCTGAATAGCATGACTTTTCTGCCTTTACTCACCTAGAAGGAAGCCTTAGGGAGATTTATAGGTTTGGATTCTTAATATAGCCCAGAGCATATTGTGACCTATTTTGTTATATTTATAGTTATTTTACATAACTTCATTTTTGCACTTGAAGCATATACTTTGCAAATTTAACAAAGTTTGCAAATTAATTGTTGGCGTCGAATATATTTTTTGAAACATAAATAAATGTCTTTGAGTGAAAATGATATCATTAGGATTTAGTCTACAAATTGGCATACTTTAAATAACCCAAACTAACCTTTCCCTTTAAAATAGTTTTCATTTGAACGGAAGGGAGAATGTAAAGCAACGTAGGTATGTGAGATTCTATTTACACCAAAGAAATGTAAGATAATGGGCAGTGGCAATGACACAGTGCAGTATAAGCCAAGGTGAAATAGCCTATCTATAAAGGAGAGCCCTTGTATCAGCCAAAAGGATTAAATATAATAAAAGTACTATGATTCAAAACCAGAAATCCCCACCAATACAGCCTGTTACTGAATGCAGAATAAAGCAAAAGAAAAGCACACACAGATCAAAAGAACATCTTGTACATTAGTCTAGTCAGCTACACAGCTACTCAACAATGAGAAATAAAGGCAGGAAAAAAAGATTAAAAAAGTGAAGGAAGCTTGAGCTGTTCATTATTCAAATGACTGAACAGAGTCTCACTATTGGAACAAAACTGTGACTTTATCACGGGTAAAATAGTCTATGAAAATGTGAACTTAGTTCCAGGCCTGGATTTCCATGTTGGATGCCCCAATAAAGCAGGGTCCTAGCACCCACCACCCCTGCACGAGTGCATGCATGCATGGTTATTAGCCCCTACAGTCTTGCCACAAATCTGAGCCATCTTAGTTTGGGAAAAAGGAAATGAATGTGAAGCAAAGGTGATGGCATAATAGAAGAAAATTAAAAAAAACAAACAAACAGTGGCAATAGTAATGAGAAAGAAAAAGCAAGGGCTCAAGTGCCATGAATCACAAAACAAGAGAAAAGCAAACAAACAATACCCGTAACATGCTGGGAAGGCAAATTAAAACAAACAAAATGATGTTGTGCCAAGAGAAACCAATGTCAGCGATTCATTAGTTGCAATAAATGATAAACACAAATAAGCAACATAATAACAAATTAGAATGTCCTTTGTGTCCCGCTACAGTAGTGGTTCCCAAACCATGCTGTTTCAGGGAAGCAGGGACTGGGGTGGGGCCTAAAGGTTAGTTAGAGCGAGAGTTGGGAAAATTTGCTCTTCAAGGTATTCTGGAAAGTCAAGTTTGAGGGCCACATACACTGGAATTTGGAGTGCATACTTTTTGCTGTCTTTAATACTCTTGAAATGATGGCTGACACAGCAATATTTATAACCATGCTACAATCAATGTGGTCCTGACAAAATATTGAAATTTGAGCTTAAACTGAAAAGGTTTGAAAAACCATTACTCCGCAAACAAATTAGTGAAAGAGAGCCCTAATGTGAGGATGATTAATGGTTAACCATTTTATTGGTAGTCATTGTTAGGCCTAGCATAATTTTAGGACAAATATAGCAAAAAAAGCTATTTAGTTTTGAGGAAAAACACCCACACTTAGGGGCCGATTCACTAAGCTCGAGTGAAGGATTCGAATGAAAAAAATTCGAATTTCGAAGTATTTTTTGGGTACTTCGACCATCGAATTGGTTAAATTCATTCGAATGAAATTGAACGTTTCGAACGAAAAATCGTTCGACTATTCGACCATTCGATAGTCGAAGTACTTTCCCTTTAAAAAAAACTTCGACCCCCTACTTCGGCAGATAAAACCTACCGAAGTCAATGTTAGCCTATGGGGAAGGTCCCCATAGGCTTGCTAACCTTTTTTTGATCGAAGGATTTTCCTTCGATCGTTGGATTAAAATCCTTCGAATCGTTCGATCAACGAACGTTTAGCGCTAAATCCTTCGACTTCGATATTCGAAGTCGAAGGATTTCAATTCGAGGGTCGAATTTCGAAGTATTTTTAACTTCGAAATTCGACCCTTAGTGAATCTTCCCCTTAGAATTTATTTACAAATTTGTGTAAAAACAAATCACTGCTAGTGATGGGCAATTCTGACCCATTTCACTTTGCAGAAAATTTGCCGAAATGCATTGAAGTCTATGGGAAACATAATTTCGTTTTGATGGGTGTCTTTTTCGCGTTGAAACTTGGCGAAAAATTTCACTCATCGTTAATCACTGCAAGAAAACACAAGCAAGATTAAGATCTCTTACATCGCCATGCCTGAACTTGGGCTATGACTAATAAATATTCTGTACTGTATTGCTTATGAATAAAACCCATTGCAGTCAGTACAACAACTAGTAGTGGTGTTTGGTAGGCAATTTTGTAAATGAAATTGTCAGCTTAAAAAGTACAATATAGGAGAGAGAAAATACTGGATTTAAATCATATTTTCCATTCATCGGAGTTCATTTTGTTTTTTAAATCCACAAATTGAATAACATGCATGTTGTTTAATTAGGAAGACACTATTTCAAATGTGATTTAAGAGGGTAGGAAAGGCAAAACTTAATAGAAGTCCAACCTTTGCGGTTCCAAAACTGATTTGCTTTAGAAATAGCTCCATAGATATTTTCTTATGAAACTTTATGATGGGTGAGGAATACCCTTTGATAAATAGGTGAAATGGTAATGGGTTAAAAGCAGAAACAATGGTTGTCATCAGAACCTTAGGTTTTTTGATTAATATACCCCGAACATTAACTTTTAGTTGAGCTTTACAAATGATTTTCTGCTTTTATTCTGTAAACTGGTAACTATATTATGTAGTTTAGAATTGCTTAAGAATTTTTTTTATCAAATGGAAGCTTGTATTCTCTTCTAAAGATTGCAAAATAATTGAAACTATTTGCATTAAATCTAGTCTGTTGTATTCTTAAAGACTTAAAAAAGATAAATGCTGCTTGCTGATTAATTATTTTAGAGCTCTAACATCAATGCAGATAGAATTTATTGCTATTGGAAATAAGTAAGGTCAGGGGAAACCACATGTGACTTTTCAAAAGGATAAACAAGAGAATATCAAGTCATACAGTGTAGCAGAATTAACATGAACCACATGTGGGAACCTCGACTTACTGAGAATGGCTGTAACCAGCTATCGGCTTTTTAAAAATTTGCTGTGGGATTACAAGAAGCCACCGCTATTTTACTTTGATGTGAGTTCATTGTGTGCAGCATTATCTTGTAATTTATAATCTTGGTAAAAGCCAGAAATAGGAAAAGTAAACACTTTCGCATTTTATTCTCACTATCCTGAAGTAGATCTCTTTTTTTTTACCTCCAGTTTGAGAGTTTCTCAAGCTTTTATAATAATTTACGAGTTAAGTTTGCAGATAAATAATGTGAAATAACCATGGACTTCTAATATCCTACTTTTCTGTCTGGAACAGTCAGTATAAAACAATGAACTGGGTATATGCAATGTTTTAGCATTTCATATAATACATATTACTTTCTCATGCCACAATATATATTGTTTTTAGTAAAATATTATTTTATGATTCCAGAAAAGGCTGCTCATTGATTAGCTGGTTGTGTCATACATTTAGACCTTGGATGTCAGGACTATCAAATACTAGCAAAACAGATTATCCAGAAGGCTTGGGACCTGAGGTTTTCCAGACAAGGGACTTTTCGGTAATCTGGATAACCATAAAACAATTCTACTAAAGGCATTTCAAACACTACAATTGTTTTGACACCAATATGAATTCAGGCAGTTTAGTTACCATCAAGTAAAAGGTACAGTTTTATTTTTACAGATAATAAGGAAATAATATAAAAATAAATTAGAATATTTTCTCAAAATGGACTCTACGGGAGATGGCCTTTCCTTAATTCAGAGCTTTTAGGATACAAAGACCCATAGCTGTACTAGAAAAATATTTACAAACCATTAATAAAAGTACAGTATCATAAAGATTCACTTTAAAGTTACATTTTAGTGAGCATATCAATCTATTTGTTTTTTGTTCAGCAGCTCTCCATTTTGGAATTTCAGCAAGTATTTGGTTGAATGGCAGTGGTTAAAATGTGAGACTGAAAAGGAGAAATAAAAAGTAACAAGAAAATAGCAGACTTGCAGAACGATAAGTTTTTTTTTTGACTGCCATTTGAAAACCAGAAAGAAAGAAAGTAAATAATTAAAAAACGACATAAAAAATAAACAGTAGAGACCAATTCAAACTACAAGGGATAGGAGCACCACTTTGTGATATTTTTTGATTCAAGTACAAGTACTATGGCCAAAGCGAAACGCCACCTTTTTGTGTCTACGTTTGGTGTTTCGCTCTGGAAGATCCTAACAGAAGAAAAAAATGGTGACATGGTGCTCCTAGATTGGTACCCTGGGTTTGTGTAGTTTTTAGAGAACAACAGCACTGGCCCAAGGTCTTAAGTATGCTATTATAATTACTGGGGGGGTGACTAATATTTTGGAAGCTCCTTGTTCATTATAACTTTCCTTCTCAATTAAAGTTGCTAAAAATAGGCCATTCGTTAAAATACTAAAAATCAACATACTGTAAATGGGAGGCAGACCTTTGGTTTAGAATTTTACTATAGCGAACTCTAATTTCACACTTTGATAAATCAGCCCCTTCATCTCAAGGCCAATAAAGGGAGTAGCCAGAATAGGTCATGTGGGCTTTGAAATGCCAGCCTAACTATTGGCAAGGGCATAGGCTAAGCACTTCTTCTTCTTCTTCTTATCTTCATTTATTTATGCAGTGGCAAACAGTCTTACAGCACTGGACATTCATTTATAACAAACAATAATCTGAAGACTAATCTAATTCTGAGTACAAATGGTATCAGAGTACCCTGCCCAAGAACTTATACCTATGGGCTTTGTAATGTTTGCATTAATCTAAGGTAGAGTGGCCACCAACTTTTGCTTTTAGATGTTTTTTTGTCTTTTTAGATGTTTTTATGATGTTATTTTTTATGCACATGGACTTAATTTGGTAGCACTTTTATATACATATATTTCCATGTTTAAGATATTAATATAACGATGATGAGGACTGATGATGTGAGTTTTTCAAGGATAAGGGCAGTGTAAGTCTAGTGTCTTGAGTATTCTCTTTTATTGATATTCATGAATTTCTCCATTAAAGCTATTTATCATTCTAAGTTACAAAGGATTTGGCATTGCTATTTTTATTTCTTTGCATCTGAAATCTCCCAATCTTATATGTGTAAACTGAAGTCAGAGAGGTATCACCGTATAAATGGACCCCACTGAACGGGTTTGAGAAAAATAAATGGACCCCACTGAACATGTTTGAGAAAAATAAACTGATTTTTATTTCCTGTGTATAAATAACATTTTGTCATGATTATATTAATATTATTGCCAATTTATTTTAAGTACTGAAATAATGAATTTTGCTGTCTTACTATATATTCGTTGACTGTTCTTAGTTTTAATCAGTGTTGACAACAGATCACATTGTTGCTTATTGTAAATAAAGAATGTGAGCGGGTGTTGAAAAGCTGTTATTTCCTGTGGCTATAACATCGACATTCCACTGGGAATTCAATAATGCCACCATTCTGGTAATTTTAAAGCATAAATAAAATCATCATTGTTTTTTAATATATTAAACAAGTAAAGATATTATTCTTATTAGGTATATATTTAGTGTTTTCATATACTATGCAGTGACTTTTATTTTATGCCTTTGGCAGTGTAGCTCTTTAGTAGCAGTATAGCATAGTAATGTTTTGCACAGACTCCCTTCCTTGATCTGGATTCGATTTGTAGCATTTGGGTTAGTTTGGTATGATCAATGTTTTCGATTACTCTCTTAGATTTATTTACCGTATTTATGAAAAACATATTTTCATATTTAAAAGAGAAGGAAAGGTTAAAACTAAGTAAGCCTTATCAGAAAGGTCCAGCTAAATATACCAGTAAACCCTCAAAGTAGTGCTGCTCTGAGTCTCCTGTCAAAAGAAACACTGCATTTCTTTCCTTCTATTGTGTACACGTGGGCTTCTGTATCAGACTTCCTGCCTTCAGCTTAAACCTCATTGCCCTGGGCAAGAGCATGCTCAGTTTGCTCCTCTTCCCCACCCCCCTCCCTTCTCTACTGTAATCTGAGCCCAGAGCAGGGAGAGACTCAGGCAGGAAGTGATGTCACACCATGTTAATACTGCAGCTCCTATCCTAAACAAACAGAGAGTTTCTAGAGCTTTTTACTCAGGTATGGTAAAACATTCTACAGAATAAATATAGCATTCTAGCTTGCACTATTGCAGCTAATCTATTGGCAATAAAATCCCTCCATAGCTTTCCTTCTCCTTTAAGAGATTGATAATCTTTAATGGTGTGTATGAATTGGGACCTTTTTGTCCCCTTGAGGATCATGGTTGGACAAAACAAAGGCAGATAACTCAAGTCAGTGCCTTAAAGGAGAACCAAACCCTTGCTAAGTAAGTAAGGTCTACATAGACCCCCCTCCCTGCTCCCCCCCCAGCCTAGGTGGTACCGTTGGTAAATGCCCCATAATCTTTACTTACCCCTCGGTGCAGATTCAAGCATCTACACCTCATTCAACGGGTCCCTTACCTTAACTTCACTAAGGAGCTTCACTTCTATTGGGGCACTAAGCTTCTTAC
Organism: Xenopus laevis; assembly: GCF_017654675.1. Classification (NCBI taxonomy): domain Eukaryota; kingdom Metazoa; phylum Chordata; class Amphibia; order Anura; family Pipidae; genus Xenopus; species Xenopus laevis. The sequence goes on from NC_054371.1 coordinate 193,843,042, forward strand.
TGGTTCTTATGCTCCAGGATTTTCAATGCATCCACCCTATGCACCTCTAAAGAGGAAGTTCTCCTTCCCCTTATATAACCTAAGGACAGGGACAGCTCACTCATAGACCTATGGCAAAATATCCCTCACCCAGGGCATAGGTTGCAGCTATCAGGACATGTCATAGTAACGGAATTAACCCATTGATACCCCTATGTTTATTACCATTTGTAGCCCTTAGAGTTCTCTTGGTATTTACTCACACAACACAGATAGTGAGGGTCATTTATAAACTACGCAGGGCAGATTGGTTTGCAAAGTGAATATATTTGACCTGTGCATGGTTATATTTGTAAATCTGAATAAGAGGGTGCAAACAGAAATGCAAATTTTTTTTTCACAATGCGAATATAGCAGCTTTATAAATCTGTCAAAATTTGCAAATTGAGAATCTTTATACACACACTCTGTGACTCAATTACGCCACAACTTTGGTGGCGGATAAAATATTTGCAAAACAGTTTTGCAAACTGCAAATTTAAGTTACTGTCAACGCTATTTTCACACGCAACAACCTCGCACATTGGTTGCGCTCGCGCAAACTCCCGTCTCATTTGCGAAAATTTATTCGCACTGCGAATTTGCAAAAAATGGAAAGACGGGCAGAGTAGTGCAATATATTAGTGTTCAGGAAAAACATACGCAATACAACCATTTGAGAAAAATATGCACTGCGCAAACTTTATAAATGACCTCCATTGTCTCCCAATGTTTCAGGCTTCTTCAACAATAACCAAGAGGGTGCTATTACAAAATCAACTATCTACACCTCATTCAACAGGTCCCTTACCCTAACTTCACTAAGGGGCTTCACTTCTCTTGGGGCACTACGTTTCTTACTGGTCTTTATGCTCCAGGCTTTTCAACACATCCATTCTATGCACCTCTAAACAGGAAGAGCTCCTTCCCCTTATGGGAAAAAATCTGTCACCCAGGGCATAGGTTGCAGCTATCAGGACTTGTTATAGTAAGGGAATTAACCCATTAACCCTATGTTTATAACCATTTGTTGCCCTTATTAAACGGTAAAAATGCACACATTAGAACTGACAGCTTTATTTTAGGCCCAGGTACCATTATGCATTAGTGATTTTACTGGCTCTTTACTTTACTTGTTGGATCTTTGCCATTTACTTCTTTTGCACACCATGCTTATTCTTCACTAACTAGATGTAAATGATATTAAAGTATATTGCTTTTTAAGCAAAGGCCTCTTTTAGATTTAACTATAATTCCAATAGTTTACATATGTGCTCTTATTGAGTAGATTGTGCATAATATTGCATTATTAAGCAACAATGTATTTAACTGGCCTTTATGGTAAGTATTTATATGTAACTACAGCAAGATTGTTCCATATTTTTCCTTCATAGTTGCGTTTCAAAGAAACAATGTAATAATGTATCTTCTTAAATTTTAAAACTTCAGTGGTTTAATTAAAGGGGATTCCCCCTTTACATTTACTTTTATTATGGTATAGAAGGACCTATTCAAAGGAACTGCTCAAATGGTCTTCATGATTTATTTTGCATATTTTTTTCAATTTTAAATTGGCCTATTTCCCGACTGCTCCTAAAAATGATAATTTAGGTTAAGGAAACCAAAAACAGGTTTTATTTGTTGAAAAGTTGCAGAACAAAAAATGTAAATATTTCAAAACCCACAAAAACATGAATGAATTTAGAGAACTTGTTATACTATCAAATGAAGAGTTAAATTTAAGGTAGCCCACCACTTTGATTTTGACTTTCTATACTGTATTATTTTTCAAGAACTTTTACAAACTGCCTTTGAAGGAAATATCTAATTATATTGTGTTCTCATACTACTTCATAAAACCTCCTTAACCTAGCTATTTTATATCTGGATAACAACAAAACCAATAGAGCATCATTTCAGTTAGCTCCTCTATCAGGTGAGACAAATAGCTGTCTTTTAACACGCCCACAAATCTGCTTCATTTGCCCATTGTGCTATTTATACTGTCCAGCTTAATATACCATTTTACCTTTTTTGCTAGATAAAATATCCCACAATTACATAGGTTTCCAGCCTTTTCCATTTGCAATAATAGTCTCATTTATGTTTGGTTATTTATACTTTATGGGTGTGACACACTTGCTCATTACATGAACATAAATCCTATATTTTGCTAACCTAATATTTTTGTGTTTAAAAATGAGCTTTAGCAATAAGAATATGGGGATGATACCAATTTATCCATGCCAAAAAATGCATCAGACACTTAGGGGCAGATTTATCAAAGTGAATTCGAGGGAATTTACGAAGTAAAAAAATTCGAAATTTGAAGCAATTTTTTGGATACTTCGACCATCGAATAGGATACTACGACTTCGAATTTACTTCGAATTTACTTCGTATTTGATTCGAAGTAAAATCGTTTGAATATTCGACCATTCGATAATCGAAGGACTGTAGCTTTAAAAAAACTTTGACTTCAATAGTTCGCCAAATTAAACCTGCCGAAGTGCTATGTTAGCTAAAAGGGACCTTCTAATGCATGTATCTAAGTTTTTTGTAGTCAAAGTAAAATAGTTCATTCGATCGCTGAAATCGTTTGAATCGTTCGAACGATTTTACTTTGACTGCAAAACGGTCAAATTCGGTAAAAAAAGACTTCAACTTCGATAGTCGAAGTTGAAGTACAGCCATTCTATGGTCGAATTTCAAAGTATATTTCATTTCGAAACTCGACCTTTGATAAATCTGCCCCTTACAGATCCCATTGTCTGCCATGATAAAGGAAAAGTTAACTTAAAACATATGTACCCACCAGTAAGTGTAAACTGAATCAAGTTGAATTCTGTTAAGTGGAATTATATCTCTGAATTGGTTGCACTGGCAGCTAGATAGATCGACTCTAGATAGCCTCAAGAAAAGCTTGAATAACTTTTTAGGCAAGTCTGAATATCAAGCTTGCTATAGTAAACTCTTGATGCAAAGCTGGTCTAGGGACTAGTCAGGTTCTTGGTGGCCAACATTTATTAGGGGAAGCTTCAGATGTGGCTTTTCTCTTTCCTGTAGATCAACAAGAAGTTAGGGTGAAACTTTGTTGGACAAAAGTTTGAACTGGAAAGGCATTCACCTTTCCACAACTTCATGCAATGTAATCGTTTATATTACAAGACAAATCAGCAAGAGAAGCTAGATACTATAGATTACTATAATATTATTATGAAGAACAACTTTGACCTTGTGTGTGTGGAACAGACTGGCTATCCAAGTGCTAAAAGTTCCACCACTCTTAAAAAAGACAGGCTATAGTTTTTGGGGAGTGCATTATCAGTGAAGTCAGTTGGAACCCTAATTTTGAGACCCGTGAGTGTAAGAAATGTGCTAAGCCTGAACAGCTTAATATAAGGAGATAGGCAAGGTCCAGTGATCTTGATATACAGTATATTAGAACTCATTAAAATAGTAGCAGAAAAAATGAGGTCCTTAAAATATTTTTTAGAGGAATTTGCACCAAACCCCTAATTTGCAACTATCTATAGTGTGAAGGTACAGCAGGCTTATGTTAATGATCACCCCATGTAGATGAAGATAATGAGGATCAGCTCATGATTGAGATAGAAATGACAGCAAGTGTGGTGGAAATCTTAACCACTGGGGATTTAATTACTCAGGTATTGACTAAAGTGATGAAAGTGCCATATGGTAGGCATGTCCCTTTTATGTTTCAGATCACGTCTGAAACAATTTACCAATATGGGTTAATTATTGTTAATTTACACCTGCATTTTCCACATTTACATTTGAATTATTGTATTTCCATCATCCAGACAACAGGGACTGTTACAGCACAATGCATTACTGTGATAAATTCAACCAAAAATAAATACATTCCTGTAACAATTTCAGAGCAGTTACCAAATAATATCTCCATTCATTTTGATTAAATTCCACAACATCTGACACTGGAAATATTTATCCTTTGAAAAATGAGATCCAACACTGTCAAACGACTCTGAGACTTCTTCATATTGTCACTGTGCTGAAATTAGGCAGTTACACTATGAGCTCAAACACCAATACACATAAGGGCGTATTTATTATTCTAGGTAAAACTACATTCGCCCAAAAAAAACGTTGTAAAAAGCTGTGTAAAATAAATGGCCAAGTTATCAAGGTGTGTTTATTTCACATAATGCATATGCCAGATTTGCCGCCGTTATTTTACATTGCTTCTGGCCCGAGTCACTCTAAGAAAAAAACAAGTACAAAATTGAAACAACAAAGCCTGTTTTTTTCACCTCATAATAAATATACCCTATAGTTATTTCTATCATGGTTATGGTATCATGACATTCTCCTGTCTTTTACCCACCTCTTGCTTGTCTGCTCTTCAGTTTGTATTGTCTGGTTGACACAGATGTAGAGAAGCAAGCAGGCCTTCTAAATGTTTAATGGGCCCACTCATTGGTCTTTCATTCTTTCAACCAGCCCTTCCATCCAGAATTCTAACAAGTACTGTATGTAAGTACTGTCTAGTGATGGGTGAATAAATTAGGCAGGTGCAAATTTGCGGCAAAATGTGCAGATTACGCCGCCAACGAACACATTTGCAAAACTGCTACAAAAATTCGCCTGCGGCATAAAAATTTGTCGGATAAGGCGCTCATGGCAAAACCGTCGCGCATCAACATTATTGGACGCCCATTGACTTTAAAACCCACATCAAACTTGACGTGGGCATCAAAATTTGCGTTTCGTGAATTTCGCTGCAAATTCATACATTTTTTTGGAGTAACAAGACAAATTCGCCCATCACTAGTACTGCCTTCTATTTGCTCCTTCATGCACTTTTCAGCAATTCCTGCACTTTGGGGGTAGAAAGGTCTTTTTGACACATTGTTGATAGGCTTATGTATAATGTTGTAAGAAACCTTATGGCTAGTATTTTTGTTTGTAGCTATGTTAGGCACATTGGTGTTGATGTGAGCTACAGTATACAGTATGATGAACATTGAAGGCTGTGTAATGTGTATTGGGTTTGCTGTTGGCTGTGTGATGCACATTGGCTAAAGCTACGGTTGTTATTTCCATGATACCTATCACTTTAAAATGCCAGAAATTCATAAGTCCAGAAATGTTGCAGAATATTTGTAACAATCTGATAAAGCATTTTGGTCACATGATAAACTTTATTATCTATCATTTAAAACTGAAAATTAAACAATATTTTTCCCGTGACAAAACGTTCTGAAGGATTGCATTTGCAGTGCTGTGTATATTGCGGCACTTTAGAAGACAACATATTACGGCTGACATTTTTTTCATGGCATTGTTATTATGCTAATAAAGAGAATGAATGAACTCTTAACAAATATAAGTTTATGCTGACAGGGAAAATGACATGGTCAATTTATTAGGTAATATATCTGGGAGAATAATTCTTTGTGTGGTTTAATTTTGCAAGATTAAAACCACTTCCCAGCAAAACTGTATTGGTACTTTGTATTCCACATGGTGTTCTCAATGAAAAAGGGAGTTGCAGAGCAAAATGATGTCCTTGTCTGTCCCTTTTTCCATACAAACCTCCAATCAAATTTAATAAAGCTAGTTTGATACAATGCCAGCCTACACTTGGTTTACCCTTGGTCGACTTTAATAGGGTCAAAAATATTTTCACATTGGCAGTGTACGCATTAATCATTTTTCCAGAGGATTTAGAAAATTGAAAGAGACAAGGCCAAACAAAATTTTAAATTAATTGGGCCTACCCCAGCACTCAAGGGTCACCTTGTGTCAGTTGTCCCACATTTTCCAGGTCACAGAGTTGCTGTGTATCCTGCAGCTGCCATGAGAAGAGATCCATGCTGTGGGCGCACAAAGGTGAAAGAATTTCTCTCTGAAAGTGCGAGTTTTCTTACAAGCTACTACAATAATTACAGCTTCCAGATTGTCGCCAGACACTAACCACTTAAATAATGCACGCTCTGTTGACGCCTCTGCTTGTGCTTTCTCTAATCGAGTAGTCAGGGAAATTTGCAAACATGTTGTTAACATAAATCCTCTGCCTCCTTAAAAATAATTACTACATAAAAACAACAAATGGATATTTTTCTTTATTTAGAATTTAGAATTCACATACTGCATTTGAAAAAAAACGACTTTATTAAAATATCATCTCGGACTAAAGCTTTATTCCACCCTTAGCATTACTCAAATTCCAAAAACAAAGCAAAAATGGTTTTAGACTTTTTGTTATAATTGTGGCATAACTAGCAGGCCAGCATTGCTGATTAGTGTTGGGATTTTTCATAAAGTAGCCAAGATTGCTAGCTGTAGTACTACGAAAATACAATATTAAAATGTTTTCATCCATATCTTGCAAAAATATTTAACCGGTTTGCCATTAAAGCAATATGTTCGGGATATTACTTCTGAATATATGTCACCTTTACACTGATAAATAGTAAACTGCATAAAATAGATTTGTGTCTATGGTAATAGGCTAATTTTGCTTGTCTCCAACTTAGAAATCTGCTGTATGGTATTTTACAATCTTGCCAGTATTAAAATTACATAAAGGAGATTTGTGACTGTGTTAATAGTCTGTCTTTACCGCTCTCTCTCAATTCGCTGTTATACTGTGTATTATTTTTGAGGCTAACCTGCAGTTAAAGACTCATACGTTAAATATTATATGACTGTTCAGTATAGAGGAGGATATCATCTGTGCTGAGGTCCTCAGTTCAATTCTATCTGAAAGGTGTTTGTATGTTCTCCCCATATCTGTGTAGGTTTAATCTTTGTACTCCTGTTTAACCACATACTCCATAAACATAAAGGCAGAGTAATTGGCTGCTGATGACATTGTCACCAGTGTAGGAATTTAGAATGTGAGCTTCTTGAAAAGAGAGAGGCTGAAGTGAATGATAAATAATTGTCTCTATAAAGCACTACATAAATACATCAACACTATATGAAATGGAAGGACTTATGTGGCATGGTGAGCCACCTAAACTAAATGTCCTGATAAATAGGGATGTAGCGAACTGCCGATTTGGTGTTCGCGAACGCCGTTCGCGAACACCGGCAAAAAATGCGAACGTTCGCGGACAGTTCGCGATCTTCGAACACCCGCTAAAATCGTTCGATTCGAACGATCGAAGGATTTTAATCATTCGATCGAAGGATTTTCATTCGAATCGAACGATCGAAGCCATTTGATCGAATGCTTTTCATTCGATCGAATGCTTACAATCGTTCGAACGAATGGAAATCGTTCGATTTTTAGCGGTCGAAGGAATTCGAATGGTCGAATGGTCGAACGACTTGTATTCGAATCGAACGCGAACTCAAAATGCGAACGTTCCCAAACGTTTGCGAACATTCGGCGGACGCGAACGGTCGAAGTTCGCGCGAACTAGTTCGCAGCAGAACAGTTCGCTACATCCCTACTGATAAAGTACCATCTGTATGTGAGTATTTTTTAGAATATGCTTTGATGCAAAAATGAAACAATCACAGGGCTAACTTGCAAATTTAATATGGTAGAAGAAAATTCGCTCCTTGTGTAAGTGCAAGTTCCATCCTTCTGGTTCTCTACCTTGTTTCTGGTCAAACGTTTGGTGGGACCATTTAGCTCATAAAGAGGTTACAGATATTTGAAAACATGGTTGTAACAGTTCTACAGTTCCAGTGATACTCAACACAGTAAATAAGCATTCACCCTCAATGATACCCTGATTGTAGTAAAGCACTGTGTAACTTGTAGGTGTTATATAAATAAATGGTGATGATTGTAGGGTGTATAAGATTCTATTGGTTTTTAAAGCAGGTTGGTTCACATGTAGAGGTGATGTCTTGGTGGATAGTGGAAATGCTTTTGGTGTAATGTGGCATAACTGGGCAGAATGGGCAAATGGCTAGATGTGGAATTGGTTGGGCATTTGTTTCATTCGGTCCCCATTCTACTGTACTTGGCAGGGCTTATAAAGTAGTTGGGGAGCTACTGGGGTTATCTTGGAAGGTGCATATATTTGCTGCTTAAGGGTTTTGCTGGCCTTTAAATGAGAAACAATACTTCTTGGTTAGCAAGACCCTTCTCCCAGGAGGCCCCATTTATTAATCCACCACCAATCTGGGCCCAATGGCTGGTAAGCCCTGCCAAGTACAGTAGAATGGGGACCCAATGAAAGAAATGCCCAACTAATTCCACATCTAGCCATTTGCCCATTCTGCCCAGTTATGTCACATTATATGAAGGGCATTTCCACTATCCACCAAGACATCACCCCTGGTGGTGGAAACTGTTTTTCCTGGCCACTTCATGTCAGCAATACTATGGGTATTCGCCCCGCCCCCATACCCCAGTTAGCATTGTCCCTCCCCCAAAGAAAACGATAAAGGACCCAGCTCCTCCTCACTTACTTGTCTTTTTTGCTTAGTCTTCATTCTAGTTAGCATGGGACATCTTGGCGGCGGCTTTTGTTCAGATCCAACTCTTCAGAAAGGTTGGCGATTTCTGAGGGCTATTCATTCAGTAAGACTGTCGCATGAAGCCCCCTCAGCAGGAATCCAATTCCTTAACACAGGCTACTCCAGGTTAGTGATTTAAAAAGTCGCTACTGGTGTGTGAGATCCCAGGTGGTTTTTTTTTTACCAAACATACTTCCTAGGGTGCATGTTTTCGAGTGCACGTTTTTTTCGCGCGCGTGCGTATGGTCGCGCACGCGCGTGCGTATGGTCGCGCGCACGGTTTTTGTCGCGCGCACGTTTTTCTGGCGCATGTTTTTTCAGCTTTTTTAAAGTGGTCGCCATTTTTGTATGCTGGAAAGTGCATACATTTGGAAGTGGATACTTCAGTTTTTCTGTTCCAGTCAGGTAATCAGATGCCTGTCTTACAGAAAGGTCGGGTTTGTAAAAACTCAATTTTCATTGTTTTCTCCTGTATTGCTTGTAGCATACCAGGAGGTACTGAAGTGTACTGGTGATCTTACAGCCTCAGTTACAGCTGCCCTTGTTGCTTGGTATGTCCCTCTTAGTTTTCTCTTAGCAGTTTTTTTTTTTTTTTTCTCACTGTCATTTTCAAATGGTTTTTGGTTATTGTCTCTGCAGCTTGCCTTATGGAGTCCTTGCAGAGGAAAAGAAGGAAGCTTGGCTCTTCTTCTCAAGTTTGTGCAGGCTGCTTTGACGCTCCTTTACCGGGGAAGAAGTTTTGTAAATCATGCTTTGGCCTTCTACTACAGGATACGCCTGTTAGTGAAATCCCTTCAGGCCAAGGGGCTTCAGTGTCCAGGGAGGAGTCCGACTCCTCTGATTTCTCAGGAGAGGAAAGTCTAGAACCAATGTCGGAATTGTTTTCTGAGGAGGAAGAAGAGGAGACAGAATCTTCATCCTTTGATTTGACCTTAATCCCTCCGTTAATTAAAGCAATAAAATTAATCTTGGGGGTAGAAGAGATAGCGGACGCTCAGAAGTCTAAGGTGCTCCCATCTTCTTCAAAGCCAAAACAATTTTTTCCTCTTTTTCCGGAAGTGGCAGAATTAATCTCGGCAGAATGGGGTAAAGCAGCTAAAAAGGTTTCTTTTGCTTCTATGACTACGAGATTTGCAAAGTTATATCCATTTAAAGAACAGGATACCAAGAACTGGGATGCAGCCCCAGCAGTGGATTCACCTGTGATTCATTTGGCAAAGAAGACAATTTTGCCAATTGATGACTCGTCAGTACTAAGAGATCCCATGGATAGAAGAGTGGAGACGGAGCTTCGTAAGGCATATCAAGTGGCAGGAGCCTCATGTAAGCCGGCAGTAGCTCTAGTTTCAGTGGCAAAGGCAGTCTCCTTGTGGATCGACAGTTTGGATAAAGCGATTGCTGAAGGTACGGATACAGCTGACATTAGTGCTGGATTATCAGAATTAAAGATGGCAGTGGCATTTATGTCGGAAGCAGCAGTGGATTTGACGCGGTTGGCTTCCAGGTCAATGGCAGTATCAGTGTCGGCAAGAAGAGCATTATGGCTCAGATCTTGGGGTGCAGATGCGGCTTCTAAACTAAGTCTCTGTAACCTACCTTATGTTGGGGAAAATCTTTTTGGTCCTAAATTACAAGAGGTCATAGAAAAAGCGACAGGTGGGAAGAGTTCTTTCCTGCCGCAAGAAAGGAAAAAATCGAAGGCTCAACCCTTTAAAGGTTTTTTTTTTCGAGGCTCAGGAAGAGCTAGAGGTTATGCCAGTAACTATAGATACTTTGGCAGAGGCAGTTCAAGACAGTCATCTTGGAGAGGGGGTCACTCCGCAGTTATCAGGGGGAACAAGCTCAAACTGTCCCCAACTTCTAAGAAATCCTCCTGACGATCATGGAGTAATGGATGCTCGAGTAGGGGCAAGGCTTTCAAGGTTTTACGAGGTCTGGAAGCAGTCAATTTCAGACCAGTGGGTACTGGATTTATTGAAAAGAGGTTACCGCATAGAATTTTTGTCGGTTCCAACTCTGAATTTTTTTTGGTTTCCCCTATCCCTCGAGGTCAAGAAAAGAAAAAAGCCCTCGAAGAGTATGTCCAAATCATGTTGGACCAGGAGGTAGTGGTGCCAGTGCCTCAGGAAGAAAGGGGAAAAGGCATTTATTCCCTACTCTTTCTAGTGAAGAAGGCTTCGGGAGGGTGGAGGCCAGTGCTGGATTTGAAGAAACTGAATTCCTGGGTGCATCTTCAAAAATTCAAAATGGAGTCGATAAACACCATTATTGCGGCAGTCCAGGCAGGAGACTGGCTCTTGTCGATCGATTTGAAAGATGCATACCTTCATCTTCCGATAGCAGATCAGCATCAGCGTTTTCTACGCTTTGCACTTGGACACAGGCATTTTCAGTTTCGGGCCCTTCCCTTTGGTCTCTCAACATCTCCAAGAACGTTTACCAAGGTACTCATCACCCTGGTCGCAGAGCTAAGGAAACAGGGCCTGACGGTCTGGCATTACTTGGACGATATCCTCCTATCCGCAGGGTCTCCAGAAGTCCTTTTGTTACACAGAGAGATTGCAATTTCTTTTCTTCAATCTCACGGGTGGTTAATCAACTGGGAAAAAAGTCAGTTGCAGCCATCTCAATCCCTAATTTACCTGGGGGCTCTATTCAACACGGCAGACAATGTGGTTCAGTTGCCACAACGGAAGATAGAGCGCATGGTGAAAGAAATGGAAGATTTCTGTCTCCAAGGGGAGGTTTCAGCAAGACGATTTATGTCTCTCCTAGGTTTGATGGCAGCCTCCATTCCAATGACCAAATGGGCCAGATTCCATATGAGGGAGGCACAACGTTATTTCCTGACCCATTGGAATCGATGGGAAATCAATTGGAATCAGTTAATTCCTCTTTCTCCCGAACTCAAGGTCAGCCTTCAATGGTGGATGAACCCTTCAAATTTGTCCAGGGGTTTTCCCCTTGCTCCAATAAATTGGAGGATAATAACAATGGATGCCTCCTCCCAAGGTTGGGGAGCTCTCCTGGAGAGCAGTGTGGCTCAAGGAACCTGGAAGTCTCCATTGAAAGTGCACACAAATGTGTTAGAACTAAGAGCAGTGTTTCAAGCACTGCAGGCCTTTGCTCCAGATATAAAAGGAATGGCGGTAAAAGTCAAGGGAGACAATTCCTCAGCAGTATCCTATATAAGGAAACAAGGAGGAACAAGAAGTTTGCTATTATGGAAAGCAGTATGTCCAATCCTGAGCTGGGCAGAGCAGAATCTGGAGAATCTGACAGCAGTTCATATTCCAGGGATTCACAATCAGAAAGCGGACTTTCTCAGTCGTATGACTTTGTCAAAACACGAGTGGAAGCTGCATCCAGACATTTTCCACCGGCTAGTAGAGAAGTGGGGTCTTCCGGAAGTGGACCTCATGGCCTCTCCGGACAATGCTCAACTGCCTATATTCTATGCAAGACATTTCAGCCCTCTAGCTCAGGGGACAGATGCACTCCTTCAGCCCTGGTCGTTCCGTCTAGCCTATGTGTTCCCACCAATCCCTCTCCTCCTTCAAGTCCTACTGAAGGTTATTCAGGAGGAAGCAGAGCTAATCCTCGTGGCCCCTTATTGGCCTCGTCGCCCATGGTTTCCTCTGCTCAGAAGACTGGCAGTAGCAGACCCGTGGCCGATTCCTGTGAGGGAGAATCTACTGACCCAGGGACCAGTGTCACATCCAGACCCGCACTCGCTCTCGTTGATGGCATGGAGATTGAGCGCAAAAGGCTTGTTGCCTTGGGCCTCTCTGAAGCAGTGGTGGTTACATTGCTTAAGGCAAGAAAAAGTAATACGTCTACCACATATTATAAGATTTGGGAAAGATTTCTCCTATGGCAATTGGAGAAGGCAAATTCCTGTTTTCCACCACCTTTACCTCAGGTTTTAGAATTCCTGCAGGAAGGATTGAGCAAAGGTTTGCAATACAGAACTCTAAAAGTTCATGTAGCAGCACTTTCAGCGATGACTGGGATAAGATGGGCAGAAGATCCGTTAGTAAAGCGTTTCTTCTCAGCCACGTTAAAGATTTGTCCTCCAAAAAGGACTTTATCTCCTGTTTGGGATCTACCAATGGTGCTGAAAGCCCTTTGTGAACCTCCATTCGAGCCTTTGCAAGAGGCGTCCTTATGGTTGGTGACCCTAAAGACTTTATTCTTGGTGGCAATAGTTTCAGCAGCGAGAGTCAGTCTCCTACATGCTCTGTCTGTAGAAGAGCAAAACATTTCCTTTTGGCCGGATAAAGTAATTTTAAAGCCTCCAGACTCATTTCTACCCAAGGTGGTTTCGACATTTCACCTTGCACAGGACATAATAATCCCTATCATACCGGACGAGCCCAACCTTTCCTCGAAGCTCCAGAAGCTAGATCCGGTGAGGATGCTGAAACATTATTTGGCTATGACTCAGTCTTTGAGAAAGTCTGGAAGTCTGTTTGTGATACCGGCAGGTCCTCGAAAAGGGGAACAGCCAGCGAAGTCTACAATTGCTAGATGGATTGTAATCTTGATACAAAAATCTTACAATCTTCAAGGCAAGCAGGCACCAGCAGGGCTAAAAGCTCATTCAACAAGGGCTGTAGCTACCTCCTGGGCAGCAGAGGCGGAGGTTTCAGAATCGGCAATTTGTGAGACAGCAGTTTGGTCATCTGCTCGAACCTTCTTTAAGTTCTATCGTTTGAATGTTAAGAAACCTTCTCAACATAATTTTGCTTCCGCAGTTCTGCGGTCTTTTTCTGTTGATTAAAAGCTGTTTATGCCCTCCCTCTTGTTTGGTTGTCATTGCTTGGGTATAACCCATAGTATTGCTGACATGAAGTGGCCAGGAAAAATGAAAATTTCCTATCATACTTACCGTAAATTTCTTTTCCTGGCCACTTATCATGTCAGCAAACCCACCCTCTGTTGACTAAATTATGAGACAAGTAAGTGAGGAGGAGCTGGGTCCTTTATCGTTTTCTTTGGGGGAGGGACAATGCTAACTGGGGTATGGGGGCGGGGCGAATACCCATAGTATTGCTGACATGATAAGTGGCCAGGAAAAGAAATTTACGGTAAGTATGATAGGAAATTTTCATTTTTATAGTTTCCAGTGTAATTACCCATCTAGTCAAAAATAACACATTGCAAAATGCTATTTCTTATTTTAAATTTTTGCAAATGTTTATTCCTTTTACAACTTTTCCTTACATACTTTCCTTTGTGCTCCCGGATATGGCCTTTTGGTATTCCTCTATAATACAGACATAAACAATTCCTTAACATTGTTGTGCTCTGTGATGTAAACATATAATTCCATATAGCAATTTGGAGCTATGCATATTCAGCTACATAATCCTACTTTCACAGTGAGTACACGAGGGTGCGCTGTACAACCTGACAATGGGGCTGCCCCTATAATTACCTGAGATGACAGCAACAACATTGGTTACTGAATATATGACAACACACAGCACTAAGGGCAGCTATTAGATCAGTCACATGCATAAATATTTTGAAGAACTGGGAAAGAGTTTCACAGAAAAAAATTATTTAATTATTTACATTTTCAATTATTGTGCTCTTTGCAATTTTCATGGGACGGCATAGGCCACCTTTGCAATATAACAGAATTACTGATATTAAAGCGGACCCATTTTCAGCACTGCTTGTTAAATTATAAATGTCTATGTTGATTAAAGGACATTTCTCTGGGAACTTATTAACCAGTAATTCACATCACTGAAATATATTAGAGACATTAAGTAATATACTGAAAAATAATACTATTGGATCCATATGTTGCTAGCAAGCACATTCCCCATGTTTTCTTTCAGGCAGTTATTTTGATAAACAAGCAAAAAGCTGCATTCGTTACTCTCCCTTGTGTCCCTTCTGTTAAAATGAGCTGTGTTTTTGGCAGCATTCGCAATGTGCACAAGGAAAAGAAGCAAACTCAATAGCCCTTAACTGATCCTCGATTATGTTACATCATTTACATCTAATTGAAGTTATAATGTCTATGTTCACTTTCCAGTCCTCTTTAATACTCTGAAGATCTCGCTGCAGATTATTTTATGTTCGGGATTTTTTTTAAAAAAAAGGGATTGGTGTGCTACTCTTCATCTGTGCAGTCTGACAGCATACTAAATTCTTGTTCACAACTATAGGATTTGTTTAGCTCCAGGCATCTGTGTTTGGATTACAAGAATGCTGATTGGTTAACTGGCAGAGGCACAAAAAGGTCAAGCTTTCTTTTTTAAGTACTTTTTTGACTCATTAATCAAGGTTAAAGAAAAAACTGGCTAGCTGGTAGGTTAAATAGTGCTCTCTCCGAGGGCATTGAAAACAATCATAAGTGCTTGGATGGTGTGAAAGGTTGCGTTGATTTTGGTACACACTATTTACTTACTGCAGACAAAAGACCCAGTGGTTTTTAAAGAAAAAATGTCATTTGTCACTGGGGCAGTTATCAATTGAAACATGTCATTTTTGTGATATTTCATATTTTGTCATGTTTCAGAGGAGAAAAGGAAATGTAAAAAAATATTGCCATCGGCATAAAATATGATCGCAGTGTCTACAGCAGTTCAGTTAAATTGTGATGGACAAGAATACCTGGAACGTTAAGGGAAATGTATCATTTTTGCTATCAACTTATTTTACAGGTTACATTTCTCTCTGTGACTATTCAGTGTATCTTCCAGTGTTTTATGTGACACATTGTTGGGAAGATTGGTATGAAAAAAAGTGTGACAAAGTGTAGATTTCTCCTGAATAAAGTTATAGCAAGGATTTCTATATCCGTTGAACTGGATACAGGTTAATAATTTTCTGGAATGTCTTGCAGGCAGCTCCAAGAGGATAATTTACCCCCTTGTTATCATTTATAGTAATATATATTAGAAGTTCACTAAGAATCACAGATTATTCAACTGTTAACTGCAGGAAAACCACTGTGGCAGAAGAAGTAGGGCAGGAGGGATTACTACCTACCAGATAAATTCATTATTATTATCCTGATTTTATGCCTGGGCCCGAAATGGCTAAAGTTTGACTACCAAGCAGTTGCTGAGCTGCAAATTATAACCCCCTTAAGCATGTGCTGAATGGCTAAAGGTTATTTTTAGTTAGCAGTGTGTGGGAGTTCACTCTGTCAAAATTTTTTATCCTGATTTTATAAAATACCATGTATCAGCATAAATGTCAACACAAACTGCTTGTGACTTGGTGCTAACATTTGCCCACAGAGAAGTACAAGAGTAGAATCCCCCAAAAAAATAGTGCAGCGGTTGTCAACATGTTTCAGTTGAAGTCCCACTTGAGGTCCAATCCTTTGGCCAAGGCCCTTGTGTAGGGGACAGAGGAGTCTCCAGCCCCAGTAAATACTCTTTTGTGAAGAGTGCAAACAAGTTATTAAGCCCCAATCTTCTCCTGCAGGGGAAGACCGACCTGCTCCATTGCTAGAGATGTAAAGTACTAAACAGATTAACTCAAGGTGTAGTTCACCTGAAAATCACATTTAAATATTATAAATATATATATATATATATATATATATATATATATATATATATATATATATATATATATATATATATATATATACAGCCTTATTGAAATAAAAATAATCTTTACCTATGCCTTATAAAATGTACTTTTTCATTTGTTTTTTTTTTTAATTTTTTGGGATCACAAATGTCATTTTAATAGATTATATAGAGACAAATCAGATATGCTGCAAGGGCATAGGTTTGAAGGAATGTACAGTAAGGGGGTTATTTATGAAAGTCTGAATGTATCTCAATAATTTCTGAAAAAAACTCCGACCAAATCCGCATGGGTTTTTTGGGCTTATTTATTAATACACTCTCCCGAAAATTTTGTTTGCAGGAAAAAATCTGATTTTCGCAATCTTTCGGGATCTTTCATCCGATTTTCAAGATTTTTTCAAAAAATCATTGGGACTTCTCCCATTGACTTATATGCAATCTCGACAGGTCTGAGATGCCGAATTTTCAGATTCAGACTTTTCCCATCCTCGGGGTTTAATAAATTCCGAAAATGTTGTGATTTTTTTAAAAGTCATTCGGAGCTTAGTAAATAACCCCCTAATTATATCTAGATATTGCAACCAAATTACTCAAGCAATTCAATGATTTCATGTTCTGTTTGGAATTGATTTCGGAAGATAACACCAAGCATTCAATCTGTAATACTATTTTAAGTAGTACAATTTAATAGAGAAAATAGAGAAATCCATTTTCTGGTACTCATATAAAGATTTCTGCTCCTTACAAACAACAGTTGCTTTGTCTTGGTTTATGGCAGACTTTTTGATCTCTTTGACTCAAGTTAGAAACCTAGTATTGAAACATTTATTACATGAATATAAAACAATGCAAAAAGTTCTTCCAGTACCCTTGCTCCATTCAGTATAGCGTGAGTTGTACTTTGGTTGACCCATATCTCACTGTGTAGCACAATGTGCTTTCATTTTTCATTTCAGAAGTTCCTTTACCCAATTTTGTTTGCACAAATTGTTAAATTTAATTCTGCTGATATTTCATTTAAAGACAGCTTTCAATGGTACAGATAATGCAGCGTGGTTACTATTAACTTATGGTACACAGTAGTCTATTTATATTGCTAGCAAGAACTACATCACATGCTGAGGTACGCACAAACAAAAACAAAATGTACTAATTAAACAAGTTGTGAAAATATGAAGAAACATTTAATATAAAGCTATTATTTTCTGAGTTTTACTGTATATAGTCATTTTTAGTTGATAAAAAAGAATTTACATCCTGTGTTCTATGCTATTGATTGAGCCCCCTCTCCTTAACTTGCCATAATTCTTGTGTTATTTGGGCTTGTGACCTTGCCAGCATGCTCAGTATGTAAAAGAAGCCTAAAGGGTGTTTTTGTTTTGAACTGAGGTCCATTAAAATGAGTAGTACCCAATGCTTTTCCCATTGTGATGTTATCTCTGTTGATACTAATACAGTTGTCCAATGCATAAACTTGAGACCTGACAGAAACAAAACATAATTAAAATATATTAATTAGCATAGACGTCACAGACACAGGAATGCAATACAGTTTAATGCGATTCAATCCAAAAATATGCAATCCAAAGATATGCAATGCTTTGCTTACAATGGTGTTGTTATGGCTCTATTTTGTCCATAACTATAATCTGTTTAAAAGGAAAGACGTGACCTCCTTATTTAATGAACTATTGTTACATTGAGAAACCGCAAGCATCTGATTTTATAATGTGGAAATTATGCCAACAATATGGGTTGCTTTTGTAGATTTTCATCAAAGATAAAAAAATTATGTTTATCCACCATTTATTTAAAATTCGTGCCAAAACAATAATACATGTTGCAATCAGACAATGCAACTCAATTTGCATTTGCTCATATTTATGATTCATAACAGACTACTGGAATTCAAAAAGTCAT
The DNA here is from genome assembly GCF_017654675.1 of Xenopus laevis. Lineage (NCBI taxonomy): Eukaryota > Metazoa > Chordata > Amphibia > Anura > Pipidae > Xenopus > Xenopus laevis. The sequence continues at coordinate 193,861,017 of NC_054371.1, forward strand.
CTGTTTTTCTCATCTTTGGACTAAATTATAAATGGGTTTCCCTTCCATTAGGGACTGCAAAGCAATAATACATAATCTGATTAAATCTCTATGGCCCTGGGGTAGCAACCACATGTACCACTAGTACAGTAGTAATAAATGCTGACATTTCTGATCCACTAGCTCAAGGCAGTGATTTTGTATGGGTCCTGACATGGAGTCTGTACCTGGAAAACAGGAACGAATAAGATCAGTTCCAGGAATTTGGGACTATTATTAAAAACATGAATTACCTCCATAATAGTGTTTTCATCTGCATTTATATTGCCATCTTTATTAAAATAGATAGTCTGACTATACATTATATTGTACAGTTATCGTTCCACTTCATGTATGGGGGCCACAAGGTTCTGTAGTTGGTCTGTTGGTATTCTCCTTATACTTTCTGCGATTGGGAGATTTCAACCCCACACATAGCTTTAAATATCATCTATATGTTGATGATATCCAAATATATTTATCAACCGCTTTATTAACAGCTGTAACCGAAACTTAAATCTCTAACTGCCTCCTAGCAATCTCCAACTGGATAAACCACTGCCACCTCAAACTGAACATACAAAAACTGAACTAAGCATCTTTCCACCTTAACCTGGCCCTAAACCCCTTTTACTATTTCTACTGATGCCATGCTTATTAACCTAGTCACCTTGGCATGTTGCCTGGGAGTAGTTCTTTGACTTTTATCTCTCCTTCTCTACCTATTTTAACACCACTGCAAAAACCTTCTTCACTTCTTCTTATGCAATTTTACCAAAATCAGTCCCTTTTTTCACAAGCAACAGATAAGACACTCATGCATACTCTTATCCTACCCTGCCTAGACTACTGTAACCTGCTATAACCGGGCTTCCATAAATCCATAAATAAAGATTTTTCTCCACTGAGAGTACAAGCCCCTTCACTGCTGAAGTCCTTATCGCCATAAAACAAAGAATAACTAATAGTCTGCTTCTCATAACCATCAAAGCCCTTCATTCTTCTACACCTCACTACATCTCTTGTCTTGTGTCTCTATATATTTCTGGCTGACCCCTCCACTCTCAGAGTAACCGATTGGTCAACCATGCATTAGTACTGCTGTTGTTTCCCACCTTAAATCTCAAGAATTACCACTTGGAGCACTAGTTTAACATTCAACCCAGTTCTGGCACTTATTGCGCAATGGCAACGACTGTAACATGCAGCACTTAATATCCTCGTTAGTGAAGAGTGAAATTTTTCGCTGAGTTCTGCCACAAAAATGACTCCAATGGGTGAAAAAAAAATTGTTGCACAACAAAAATCAGAAAAAAAATTGACACCCATAGACTTCAATGTATTTTGGCAAATATTTGCTGTTTTGCTAATTTTTGGCAAAGCAATATGGGTCAGATTTGCCCATCACTATTACTCCTATTTGTGTCTGTAAGTTACTCACCCACTTAGGTTGTAAGATCTATGGGGCAGGGACTTCCTTCTTCTAGTATTGCTAACAATTAGCACTTTACCTTTACTGTAACTGTACTTTGTGTTTATTTGTATTTAGGAATTTAATGGCCCCTGTTTATTCATTTATTTCTACTGTGTAGTGCCACATACATAAGTAGCACTATTTATATAAAAGTATACATACGTACACGTGCAGGTTCAGAAGGGTCAAGCTGTACACTAACATTCCTTGCAGTGGGAAGAAAAAGTGATGCTTTACAGCATATTCACAAAACAGCTATAAGAATGAGTTGGTGGACAAATCCTCTGCCACTTTTGAAATTGTAGAGATCTCTCCATTCTGTGGGTGAAGATACAGTGCAGCTACAGATCTTCAAATTGAATAAATACATTATAATACACAAGAGCCATGAATATCCTTATAAATGGTGCTTAGTGATGTCATCGGTTATAATCAGAGCTTAGTGATGTAATTTTTGTCACATGACTAACTGAAATTTGTGTATTATAATAAATAAAGTATCCCCTGTTGTAAAATATGAGGATATTTAGAAGTCACCTCGGAGTTACATGACCTGTATAAAAACACTAGGCCTTTGGCCTTGTGTTTTATATGGTCATTTTACAACAGGGGTACTTTATTCACTATATATTCTATAGTCACTGGGAGACAATAGGGTTACAAAAATTGGGTAAAATTGCCTCAGTAAAGTAACTCATAAACAATTGCTTTGCTTTGCCCAGTCTGCTGAAGGTAGAATACAGAAGGCAAATTATAGTTGTTCCTATGGGTTATGGTATTAAGACAAATTTGCCCAGTGTAAGTAAGTTAGTACTTGTGTCCTGCTCCACAATTAATATTACAGTAACCACTGAAATTCTTTTATATTATTCCTTTAAAAGTGTTCCATATACTGGTGTCTATTTAATATTCAAAAAAGTTCTAGTAGTCAATTTCTCTAGTTCAACAGGAAGGTCGATCTTGAGGACATATGCCTTTTTTTAGCCATGGCTACTGCACACCCAAGATATATATATATATATATATATATATATATATATATATATATATATATAATGATAAAGTGAATCCAAGTGCCAGGTGAAGAAGGCAATTGGCTGTACACTATAGCAGTATTGATTCCACACCAGGATGTTTTTCTGGTTCCAAAAGGCAAATGAAAAATGGATGTATGTTTGTGCTCATCGAATATTTAGTATTTCTGGCTTACAGAGAAAACTGTAAGACTTAAGAGTGATGATGAGAAAATGTTATTAAAAGAGGCAATGTTCATGTTCAGTAATGAAATTAATCAGGGGCAAAATTTGTCAAAAACGTTGAGAGAGATAGGGATATGTTACTAATTCCTAATATTGAGGAGTCTGAACAGGAGCATCTGTTGCTGCAAACAGTAACAGCTGCTCAATTAGATCTTTTACTTATGGGATATTTCAAATATTCAGAAAATTACTGGAGAATAAAATCTTGCGTTAACGTTAGCAGAAATATGTTTAACTATGGAGAAGACAGCTACTGTTCATGTCCCAGTGAGTTCGCAGAATAGCCATCTTGCAGTGTAACATCGTAATCTCAAATGGTGAGAGGAGACATTAAATATTAAGCTAAATAAGCATTTGGGAAATAACACTCACAATATGGTTCCACTGGAACTTTGTGAAAACTGTGTGTAATGAACTAAAATACATCATATAATTCAATTTCCTGTACTAAAAATATCATTACAACAGTGTGATCAGAGTGAAAGGTGGAACAAATGATCTAAAAGGTCTCCAAAGAAGGACAAACTATGCACAAAGACTAAATCCTAACTACTATAATGTGAACAACGAAAACTGATTTCTATTGAGAATAAAAATTAGGTAGCAATCATCTAACACTGGCATCTAACCAGAATTCAAATAGAAAAATAAACAAACAAATATGGCTGATTTCGCATTCACGTTTCAGTAAGACAGTAGGCACAGAAACCCATTTCATATGGGTTACATAAGATTCTTAATATTTAGGGCTCAATGTCTTAATAAGATGTCAGTAGGAATGAGACATAGTGACCAAAGTAGAATGACCTGATGTCATTGAAATCAGATTACCAGACCATAAATAAAATGCTTAAGCAGATAACTGCTTACAGGGGTGGTTAAGCTATAAATTAACTTTAAAGGGGAAGGGAACCTAGTCGGCGCAAACCCCCCACCCCCCACCCGTTTGTTGCCCACCCTCCCTCCTCCCCCCTGGCCTACCCGTCCCGCTGGGCAAATGCCCCTAACTTGTTACTTACCCTTCTGCGCAGGTCCAGTCCAGGGAGTTCACAGACGACATCTTCTTCCTGCTGTGAACGGCGTTTTGGCGCATGCGCAGTAGGGTCATTTCGCCGGTACGGATCTACTGCGCATGCGCCAAAAGTCACGCGCATGCGCAGTAGATCGTACCGGCGAAATGATCCTACTGCGCATGCGCCGCCGACTAGGTTTCCTTCCCCTTTAAGTATATTATAGAATAGCCAGTTTTCAATTAGCCTTGTTATTCTAACTCTTTCCAGCTTTCAAATGGAGGGTCACTGACCCATCTAAAAAAAACAAACAAATGCTCTGTAAGGCTACAGATTTATTGTTGATTCACCATTCACCATTCTATTCAGACACTCCTCTATTCATATTCCAGTCTCTTATCCAAATCAATACATGGTGGCTAGGGTAATTTGGACAGTAGAAATCAGATTACAGAACTGTGCACAATGTAGGCTCTGCTGCAAACAAAAGTCTTCTTACCAGACAAAAGTAAGTACAAAGGCACACTCCACACAGTGCTTCTGCAAAAAAATCCCAAATCCTCTTATATTCAGGTAAGATGAGATCCCAGTAAACGTTTCGGGGCCATGCCCCTTCCTCAAGTGCAACCTACAAAATGTGTATAGGGAGGTTTTTCAAGGGAAAGTACACTATAAACCCCACCCCCAATGCGCCAGTTCACAATTATAAATTGATACAAGGGGGTCACATGTACAAGTAGCAAAGTGCACAGGGCTAGATTACTACTGGAATGGACCTAGAAAAAGTGTTATTTATACTATAGAGTCCATTTATGGCACATTGGTAATACTATGCCCTTAAAAAAAGTTTATAATAGTGCTCCACTAAGATTTAAACTATACGAATCACCAATTATTAAGGAACAAGTACACCTACATCTGAAGAAATAAGGGCAATTTTCAGGCATATTACAAAAGCTCTAAAAATATAAGACCTATATTTGGCTCGAACACTTCAATATTTAAAAAAACATTCACTTAACTTACATGACAAAAATGAATCTACCTATTATATTCAATGCAGAAACATATCATGTGGATCTCCCTTTTACACAAGATGACCTGGCAGAAGTGATCAAAACCTCTTGAAAAAGCTTTGTTCAGGTGACTTATGTATCAAGTTTTATAAAATCCTGGCAGATGTCATTAATCCTCCCCTGTTGACTCATTTAAATAATATCCACAAAGCTCAGCCTCTCCTCGAGTTACTTGTGAAAGTAGACATTTGAGAAATCACTAAGCCTGGAAAAGACTCAACATCATGCCTTAGCTATAGACCAATCTCCCTGCTGAATGTCGATGCAAAACTTGTTATTGCTAACAGAATTATCAAAGCCAGCTTTGTATTCTTAGAGAAGCCAGAGATAATTTCTTAAGACCTTCTCCATAATTTGTTATGCAAAAAAGTGCTCTTCTTTTTATTCTCTCAGCAGAAGCTGAATAAGCATTTGATTGTGTTAACTGGAACATCCTCCATGCTACACTGTATCAAATTGGCTTAAAAGCAAGTTCATCAGTATGATTATGGTCCTTTTCCAAAATCTGGCAGGCTGATTGTGTGTCAATGCTAAACTATCTCCTTAAGGCCATATACAGAATAGATGTCAACTACCCCACAATTATGTATACAAACAATGGAACACCTTGCTAATGCAATTCATAGTAACTACCACATTAATGCATCAACACTGAGGGTAATGCCAATAAAAAGGGTGATGCTCTTCTTTAATATGTGATATATATGTGATAGTATCTTAACTAGCTATCTTAATGAGCTAGAATCTTGTAGTTATCTAAGAAATGATAACATTAATCAATTATAAATTCAAGGCCCTTAATAGCTCCTGTTTAGACCATATGGTTTTAATAGATTAAAATAACTTCCTAACACTAATACAACCTACTGCCCTGAAATACATGGGCATCCCATTTCTACATGATATGTCAAAGACTTTCTATTTTTGTTATCACATCCCTTTGTCAAGGGATGTGATAACCAAAAAGTTCCATACTATTAATGAGTCCAATTTGCCTTCTCTCCAATATATACAGTATATATATATATATATATATATATATGTATATATATATATATATATATATATATATATATATATATATATATATATATATATATATATATATATGTAATCAGGAGCACTCACGAGTGTCGTGAAATAGAGGTTTTATTGTAGTTTTACAGACTACCCCACATCAACGTGTTTCGGTTCTCTCTAAACCATCGTCAGGATGCTCACAGAAGTCATCACATAATGCATAAATTCAAAAATCCACCAATCAGTGAGAAGTGTTCATTAGGTATTAATGACAGTGAGCGTGTTCCTCATTAAAGTATTAACATCAGTTAAAATACTAATTATCAAAATCCAAGCATATATGTAAAATTGATATCCAAAAGTGTAAAAAAGTGTAAAAAGATTAGCCGCATTGTTAAGAACAGTTGTGAAATGCATAATTGTGAGCCATCAAATTGTTTTAAAACATGCAAAGATTTGTATAAGTAACAAAAGTGAAAAACTGGGTTATCAAGGATTCCAGTATAGTATGGCTCCAGACAGAGAAAGGGAATATTTTTAAAAAAATTAAATACCCCTCAATTTTACATATATGCTTGGATTTTGATAATTAGTATTTTAACTGATGTTAATACTTTAATGAGGAACACGCTCACTGTCATTAATACCTAATTAACATTTCTCACTGATTGGTGGATTTTTGAATTTATGCATTACGTGATGACTTCTGTGTGCATCCTGACGATGGTTTAGAGAGAACCGAAACGCGTTGATGTGGGGTAGTCTGTAAAACTACAATAAAACCTCTATTTCACGACACTCGTGAGTGCTCCTGATTACATCTATACATGCTCACTTTTGAGGAGCACCCGGGACTTGATCGATTGATGGTGAGTGCCGGTTAATAATATGACTATATATATATATATATATATATATATATATATATATATATATATATATATATATATATATATATATATATATATATATATATATATATATATACATAAAGTTCACAAAATGCTAGTATCTACTAAATCACAGGAAGCTACAAAATACTCACTAGGTGGTACAGATGCCCAACTCATCTCCATAAATCAATATCTTCTGGCTATGCATGAAAAAGCTGGGTTCTGTTGTGAATGCATTACATATATGTTCAATAATTCATCATTTTTGTAAATCAGTCTTATATATGAATTGTCTCCTAGGGTCCCAGTTGCAACCATCATTATATAAGGCCTTCTGAGACTAATCATTACTAAACACTTACTATGACTTGTGTTCTTTGACACTTTGAACTTTTGGACTATTCAATGAAGCTAAACATTATACAAAATGTTTACTATTGACATATAAGGTCTCTTAGATCTGCTGCCTTCCCTACTTTAATTATATTTTTTGTTGTATCATTGTGAATTTTTCAAGCAAAGAATACTTAACAATGTGCAAGTAAAAGCATTCACCTACCCAAACATTATCTAAAAATTATATAATTATACTTAAAGATTAATTTATATAATCAATAGGGTAGTAAAGTCATAGGGGGTTTACATATATAAAGAAAGTGTTAAAGACATCTACCACTTTAGTAATGCATACTTTTCATAATAATGTAGTTAAATTGCATTCAGTAGAGTACCTTAAGTACTTTTCATTAGCAAAGGAGGACAGAGTCATGAGTACAAAGGGAATTAAAAACCTTACACTCAGTGGGAGTTAAATATGTAATTGAAATTTAAGTTTTATATTTTAATTTTATTCTTTTATCTTTAGGTATCTTTTGTCAATTTTTAATATACATAATTTATGTAAAAATGTAAGTCCCTAAGCTTATTCTAATTTTAGGTGCATAAAAAAGATGAAGATATAAATAGCAACATTGCATGGTAACCAATCAAGAGTTGGGGGCAGATTTATCAATTGTCGAATTTCGAAGTAAGAAATACTTTGAAATTCGACCATCAAATGGCTTTACTTCGACTTCGAATATCAAAGTGCTTTGTTAGCCTATGGGGTCCTTCTAGAGCGGATGAAATCCTTCGAATCGAAGGATTTCATCCATCTATGAAATCGAAGCTGAAGGTATTTGGCGAAGTATTGAAGTCGAAGTTTATTTAAAGAGACAGTACTTCGATTATCGAATGGTCGAATATTCGGAATTTTTTTTACTTCAAATCGAATTAGAAGTCGAAGTCATAGTATCCTATTCGATGGTTGAAGTATCCAAAAAATTACTTTGAATTTTGAATTTTTTTACTTCGAAAATTCCCTCGAATTCACTTCGACCCTTGATAAATCTGCCCCTTAGTGTTTGCTTTGTGTACATTAAAATAATAACACATTTAACACTTTATTGGTCGGTGAGGCAACATTTGACTTACTGTACCATCAACACAAAGTTGACAGTAAAAAGTATTTATTAAGGTAATGAAAATTATGCCCTTAATTCAGAGTCTAATGTAATCAGGTGAGCTAGCTGTTATTCAGATATTCATATCAATTTTAATATAAACCCCCATATGTAATAAAAGGTACTATGTTTGCCCAAGAGCACTAACCCATAGCAAAAAATGTTTTATTTTAAACAGATGACCAGTAAATGCTACCTGCTAATTGGTTGCTATAGTTTACTACTCTTGGACAAAGTTAGTGCCTTTTATTACATAACCCCCATAGTTGCATAAATTTGAAATTTCAAAATAAATAATCCAAAAAGAAGAGAGTTCTATGTTCCACAAAACAACTCCTTTCTTTTTGGATACTTTTTCATATTCGGAGTGTACCCAGGCCCAGTTATACTGGAAGGCCTGCATTTATTGTTATAATAATACATTTTTGTATATGTGTATTGTAACAACACACTGTTTGATGCATTCCATGTTTAGCTTAATTTCTAACTGAAAAATACATGTTTGAGCTAAGAAAACCACTGTTAACAACTTTTTAGGATTTTTATAGAGACAAAAAGCCAGACCCAAAAAAGACAGTTTATTTAATCTTCCTTTTAAACTTATGATATGTCTTTGGACAAGTCTTAGTATGTGCCACTGGCTAATCCTATATAGAAAATTGCCATTCTTTCGAACTAGGTGCCGCCACATGGGATCCTACGATTCACAGAACATACTTCCATACTTCTTCCTGTTACAGTTAGAGCTGCGGTATCAATGTGCCAGCATACAGGCCATGGCGATTTAAGGTACTGTAAGAGATGTACAAAAAGGCAACATTTACTTAAATCAATATTGCAGTTAGGTAAAATTCTTTAATAGGCCTCTTATTGTGATACTAAACTATCTGTTGCTTAAGTATTCATTTTGGGGGTAAAGTTTTCCTTTAACAACAAAGGATCAAGTAAAAAAATGATGCAGATGGATTCTTGGTAGATGAAGGATGAGATCTTCAAATGTATTGATGTGTCAATAAAAACAAATGCAATAGATCCACAATTTTATGTTTTTCATAGGACCAGGGAAAATGATGTAAAATCTGTGAAAACTTAAAATCAGGGAAATGTGTTAAAGACCCTTAAATGTGAAGTATACAAAGGAAATAAGGTCAGGAGTTTTCTGCTTCTACTCCAGCAATGCTCACCGCTTCTGCTGCTGCTAAGTCTTCTGCCCTTCCCTGCTCCTTCACAGTACTGCTCTACACAAACCCCCCCTGCTCCACCACAACTCACATATTTCTTCTTTTCCCACTCACAGCTTGACACTTTACCCTGTACAGTAACCTTTCCAGTGCCTTCCTTCTCCACCAGGGCTCGCCACTTTTACCTGCACAGTCACATTTCGCTCCCCCTCGCTCTCACTGCAGCTGCTCTCACCGGCTTTCTCCTCCTGCTCCACAGGCGTGAATATGGAGGATACACAGAATGAGGGAAAGTTTCAGGAGCCTTAAATCTCAAAGTAAGTGTTTTTTTCTAAAAATGCAGCAATTGGCAAGGGGTAGGGCTAACAAACAGATGTAAAATCCGGGAAAACAAAACATAAAGGTGGCCAGATAATATCGTATGAAACAAAATTTAATACAATATTCGGTGCGTGTATGGTGGCCGATATCGGCAGAAGACTTGGATATAGGTCGGCTCGTCAATCGGACTGGATGGAAAATTTTTGAATGGGTGCCTTTGATCTTTTCCAAGAAAGACCGTAATTGTTACATCTATGGCCACCTTTAAACGCTAGAATTGCACCCATAGGAATGCATTGAGAATGGTTGGGACTGTAAAAAAAAACTTAAAATGCGGGAAAACATTAAAGACCAGGAAAAGTATTGATGACTTGAATATTGGTGTTGGCAAATATTGGCAATTATAAGAATAAAGCAAGGAAAACACAAATGGATCCTTGACCAAAGCAAATGTGACCTTCCACTTATAGCACAAATGACCAGACTGAAGATGTCTTGCTTGGAAAAGTTCAAGGGAAAACTCAAGGGAAAAGTTGTGTAGAAGGGGTGATTCCAAATTTCACTGCTGTGGTGTTTTGTCACTGCATCTTATCCAGGGTAAAGTTAGGGAGATTACATTCCACTAGTAATCAACAACTAGTGCAGTTGGTATGACACTCAAAAATGCTCCACCGGGGGCATTTGTCATACACTACTAACTTTTGCATCATTAATTAGGATTTTATCAACTTTTACAAATTCAAAAACAAATTTGAATTGCTATGTGTGATGTTAGATGTAAGTCATTGAATTCTGGCTTCTAGTTCAATTCTGTATCAATTAGTTTGTCAATTCTTCATGGTTTTCAAATAGCCATTTAATAGCCCTTAAGTGTAATTTAGAAAACCTGCAATATTATGTGTAAAGTACTGCATACAATTTGCGGTATTATACAGTATGAATAAAAGTAATACAGCAATACTGTAATTACCAGATATGTTTCCGATCAAAAATAAATTCAATCATGTGACACACAGATACAATATGTGGTCAGCCTATACATAAAACAAAGATTATTTAAATGTGGCTATATCTGCATTAAATTGTTTTGTTATGACAATACATTACATATGCTTGACTATTTCTTTAGAGCTCTCAAAAAACTTTTTTTCTTCCAGGATCAAGTGAGTTTCCAAGGAGAACAAGTGAGTGTCTAAGTGAGCAACTGGTGTTGATCATTGTCTAACAGTGGTTCTCTTAGCTCAAACGTGCTTTTTTCAGTTAGAAATTAAGCTCAACATGGAATGAATCAAACAGTGTGTTGTTACAATACACAGGTACATATTGTATTATTATAAGAATAATTGCAGGCATTCCATTATAACTGGGCCTGGGTGCACTCCACATATCAAGAAGTATCCAAAAAAGAAGGGAGATGTTTTGTGGAACGAAGAACTCACTTCTTTTTGGATAATTTATTTAGAGATTTATAATTTATGCAACTGTGGAAAAAAACGATGTAAATGTATATGAAAAGCATTTCCTATCTCAATAATGACTAGCTCATCTGACTACAATAGACTCTGAATTAGGGGCATCATTTTTGTTAATAAGTACTTTTTACTTTTAACTGTTGATGGTAACAGTCAAATCTTGCCTCACCAACCAATCAGCTGTTCAATTTCTATTATTTTAACAAACAAAAAGCATACACTTAGGGGCATATTTATCAAGTGCGAATTTCGAATTGAAAAAACGTCGACATTTAAATTCAAAAAGACTAACCAAAATTAAGTTGAAGTTTTTTTTGGTCGAATAGATTCATCATCGATCGAATAGGTTCGTATTCGGCCGAATTCGAATTCTACAAATCGAAGCAATATCGAATTCGATTTGAAGTCTTTCCCAAAAAAAACCTTTGTTTTTCAAAGTCCACCAATTGACACCAAATGGGTTCTAGGAGGTCCCCCATAGGCTAAAACAGCAATTCAGCAGGTTTTAGATGGCGAATGGTCAAAGTCGAATTTTTAAAGAGACTGTACATGATAAATTTCGATAGTCTAATTTTTCAAACTCGAATCGAATTTGGACTATTCCCTAGTCGAAGTTCAAATTCTTTTCATTTAAAAATTCACCTTGGCCTTTGATAAATCTGCCCCTTATGGTTTTTTTCTACTAAAACTCGAATTTTCAAATTGTTTTATTAAAACAAAGCCGAACTAACACCCATCCATGAATTTAACTAATTCATCAAGAAATCGGCTTGAAAAAATTGGTCAGGGAAAAAAGTTGTGACAAAATCATACGACATATGAATTATCACCTGAATCAAACAAACTTTTCGAGTTGCCACCCGAAAACCCTGACTGTCAGATTATCAAGATGCCAAGAAACAACTCCAGGGACATCTGCCATTGAGTTCTACAGGACCTCAACAGGTTTTAGATGGTGTATTTTTGGATTCAGATTTTTAGCAGCTTTGGAGTATAATACATCTCTGAAAATTCTAAAATTTTTCCCTCTCTAAAAATTTGAGTTTACCTGTTTAAAAACTTGACCAAAAAAATGGAGGCTGCATAAATAGGCCCCTTAAAATGTAAAATTAAATTTATAATATTCTGATTCTAGAAATGCTCAACAGTGATAAGCAAAACTGTTCTGTTTCTCTGAAAAATTTGTGAAACCACAAAAATATTTTCAAAATGGGGAAATTTTGACAAAGTCAATTGGCATTTTTCTCATGTCTTTTTTTTCTATGCAAAACAAAATACAAGATGAAAATTTAGCACAGATTTTTGAGATATATATATAGTGATATATATATACCGCCTCTTTTAAAATATAAGCATATTATAAGTTACAGAGGAGTTTTATGACCATATAAATGCATGAGGCCGAAGGCCGAGTTCTTTTATACAGGTCATGGAACTCCGAGGTAACTTCTAATATCCTCATATTTTGCAACTGGGGGTACTTTATTTATTATAATACACAAATTTCAGTGAGTCATGTGACGGAAATGACATCAGAACTCACCGTTTATAACTGATAACATCAGAACTTACCATTTATATAAGGATTAAGGATATAATTTACAAGATATTCATATATATATATATATATATTATAAAAAGCAGAAGAAACTCCTTTTCTCAAAGTGCAACATTTAAAATCCACACACTTTTTATGAATGTTTAGTATGTATGTATGTATGTATGTATATTTTTATTTGTAAAGCGCTCCTTGAGGGCAAAGCACTGTACAACAAAACAATAAATTAGTAGTAACAAACAAGGGGTCATTGGAATAAAAAGTAACAAAGTGCATTATTAGAAATACAATTCACAAAAATATAAAATATAATTACAATACAGATTAAGTGCTCAGTGTCAAGGAAACAAAAGGCTAGGTTTAGTAAAACAAAAGGCTAGGTTTAGTAAAAAAAATGCACAAATTTGTTCTATCCTGTATTTGCATGTCATTATTACTGCAGTGATATTATACAGTACCTATTTATCAACTGACAAAAGCAATCAAGAGCTGGCAAATATCATTAGGGCTTTTTCCAGAGTAGGCAATTTGAAAAATTGATAAAATTCCAGTAAAAATTCAAATTCTGACTAGGAAGAGTCATGGAAAAATAGGGATTAAAGGGGTCGCTGATGGTCTCATTGGTGGCAAGGTATGTCAACCAGGTAAACTATTTGATTTTGCAGCTGGATTAGTCCACAGATCTCCAGAGAATAATGTGATCTCTTTCAGGCAAGAGGCCTGCAAATGAACTTTAACAAGCCCAGAAGTCAAAGCATGTTAGTCCTCACTTTAAAATTTACCAGACTGCTGGTTGTCATCAGGGGCAGAAGACAAAATCCAGGTTTTACAAGTCACATCCCATTGAAGAGAAGAATTTATTGCCCCACACTTACCTAATCAGTGTTGCTAATCAAAGTCTACAGATATGCTCACTGCTTTAAAAAAAGCTGCCCACGTGTCTTTGTTTAAAACATCTGATAGTTACTCCTTGAGATGTTTATTTCTCTTACCTCCTTTGCCAGCCCAAGTGGCATTTTTAAGATCACAATATATACAACGTTCAAACCAGACATTTTCTAATATCAGTGTGTATACAAAGTACTCAGCTTGTTCAGTGGTCCTGCACAAGTGTATTATTGATCTTATTTCAACTTTTTTTATTCCCTTTAAAAAAAAAAAAAAATCTTAAATGATCAGACTCTGGCTGTCCTCAGTATGACTTGTAAGTGTATGTCTCACCTTGTTTTAACAACTATAACCTTTCTGTAAAAAGTCACAGGGACAAAACCATTCACAAAAAATAGGGTATTGCTGAACATTACTGGCATGAAAAAGCAGCACATCTACTATATGGCACAGATGGGTATATACAGTATAATCTTTGTTTTCTATGTTTACATCTACTACAAGTTTAGGCAAAACATTACTTGTGCAATCATTGAATATTTTCCCATTTACTATAATAGTAATTGAGTCATACCCCACGCGTAAATTTTGTTGCTGATTTTTCACGACAGCACAATGGTTTTGAAATTTTAGGACAAGCACAAAGAGGAGGTACCTGTGAATTCGACCTATTTATTCATTCTAATCCATTTATTTACTGCTACAGAGCAAGAGCAACTCGACCAACTTGTTTTTGTATTACAACTTTAAACATGTTGGGGCTGAGCATTGGGAGTCATTATTTTTAGAGGGTTATTTATCGAAGTCCGAATTTATCTTAACATGTTCTGCCAAAAACTCTGATTACATCCACATGGTTTTTTTACACTTATTTATTATCAGATTTTCCTGAAAATGTGGTTTGCCGAAAAAATCTGCATTTTCCACCCGAAAACTCTGAAATCTTTGGGGTATTGCACGAAACACCGCACACATCAAAAAATCATTGGGACTTCTCCCATTGACTTCGGAAGTACAAAAAACTTCAAAATTTGACCATCGAATTAAAAAACTTAGAATCCGAATATCAAATTCAAAGTTTTTTCAACAAATTTGTCAATCCTGCGATCGAATAAAAATCCTTCGAATCGAACGATTCGAAGGATTTCAGCGATCGATCGAACGATTTTTATTCGATGTGTGAAGACTTAGAAAATGGTTGTAGAAGGTTCCCATACGCTAACATAGCACTTCAGCAGGTTTAACTTGGCGAAGTATTGAAGTCGACAGTACTTCGATTATCGAATGGTCGAATATTCAACGATTTTTACTTCGAATCGAAGTCGAAGTAAGTTCGAAGTCGTAGTATCCTATTAGATGGTCGAAGTATCCAAAAAATTACTTTTTTACTTCGAAAATTCCCTCGAATTCACTTCGACCCTTAGTAAATCTGCCCCTTACTGTATATGCAACCTCGACAGGTCTGAGATGCCGTACTTTCTGATTTTGACTTTTTCCATCCTCGGGGTATAATAAATTCCAAAAAATGTGTGACTTTATACTAAAAAATCACACATTTTCCAGGATTTTTGCATTCGGAGATTAGTAAATAACCCCCTTATTGTCTTCTTCTACTCAGAAAAATAGACTCAATAATACATAAAGTATATCTTGCTCTATCAATTTGTGCATGCAGAAGCTGGGGAAGGGTGCAAATGGAGACAAGGAGATGAGTTAGAAATAGAATTTAAAAAATAAATAACAACGCACTGCAAGATGAGACAGATAATCAGACAACTGACACAATATAATTTGTAGTTGTTTTAAAACTCGGTTTCAATTTATAAATTATACTGCTTGGCTGAGAATTCTGCTTATTCTACATTCTGTAATCTGTCTATAATTCCTTCACCAACAAGTTGTCTAAAATCAGCTGTGAGTAAGAAATTGTCACACAGGCAGTTGTGTAAATTGAGATCATTTGTGTAGAAGAATTCGGTGATTAGGAGTGAGAGAAAGAAGAAGAATGATCAATAAGGAAATTAGTGTCAGCATCGCTTTAACAGATTTACCAGGCCATATTTATTGAATTACAATCTACCATGGCAGCCCATGAGACTTTTTCTGTTTATATAAAACTTGCAACTGTACCATACTTCCAAATAGGTCAGTCAGTAGTCACACTGTTCCAAGGCTGCAGAGGCCCCAACATGTGAAAAAATAAATGGCAAATGCTTAAAATAAGCAGCTAACGTTAGTTTTAATGTGCAGTGTGCAATTTTTCTTTACACTGGGGAAGATTCATCAAGCGAGTCACTTGAAGGGCCTTGCCTATTTAGCCTAAAACTGTCCTTGAAAGTTACATCACGTCCTGTACAAAAATGAAATAAAAGAAACACTCAATGTTATATTAAAGCTTAGAAATAGTGAATATTTAAATACCAGGTAATTGATAATGCATTTCTAAACATTACTGGTCTATATATTGGGTCTAGAATACTAGTATACATCAAGGGGCAAATGCATCAAGAGTCGAATATCGAGGGTTAATTAACCCTCGATATTCGACTGGGGAATGAAAATCCTTCGGCTTCGAATATCGACTTCGAATATTTATATAGGATTTTGCGCAAATACTTCGATCGAACGATCGAAGGAATAATCGTTCAATCGAACGATTAAATCCTTCGATTCGAACGTTTCAAAGGATTTTAATCCAACGATCGAAGGATTATCCTTCGACCAAAAAAAGTTAGCCAAACCTATGGGGACCTTCCCCATAGGCTAAAATTGAGTTCGGTAGCTTTTAGGTGGCGAACTAGGGGGTCGCAGTTTTTACTTAAAAAGACAGTACTTCGACTATCGAATGGTCGAATAGTCGAACGATTTTTAGTTCGTATCGTTCGATTCTAAGTCGTAGTCGAAGGTCGAAGTAGCCAAAAAAACACTTCGAAATTCGAAGTTTTTTTTCTTCTATTCCTTCACTCGAACTTAATGAATGGGCCCCTTAGTTGCTTTTGGAAAGCGTGATATATTTTAAGGTTTTTTTTTTACTTTTAATATAAAAAGATGCTACATTTTATATACATTTGTTGAATACTCAGAGCAAATGAATTGTCTAGAGATCTTTCATACCAGAGAAATGTTCAAGTAAATATGTCTCTCACCCTATTACAACTGTTATACTGCTCCCATATGCTAGATAGCAGATTGTAGAAACAGCCCCTGTTGCCCAGAGGCATCCTAACCTGTGAAAAGCCTAGCACAAGCAGAGTCTATTGTTCATTGACAACTTGTCAATTTACTTTTAGGCTAAGCAACTCATAACCACGGTAAGTAACAACAAGATTTTTTCACACTTACTGCCTTTACTGTAAAATGCCTTGGTTCCCATGGATGTGTGAAATGTCCCATCAGAACGGTGGTTGTGCACTGAACTTAAAAGCTGCGCTGCGGTGAGAATCAGCTTGGCAGACGCGTATCTCACGCAGCCTTATGATAAAAGTTAAATATTAAAGATGCTTTTGAGCAACATGTCATCGTGTTACTGTAGCTTGCTGTTAAAATACATTTTAAAACGTGGTAATTCATTTCACATAATAAAAATTCACAATTATATATATATGTTTTCTTTATTAATACTAGGGATGGACAAAAACTTTCAATGCGGACGAAATTTTTTGCAAAACCACGTAAAAAAATCACTGCGTGCCAATTTTTTTTGACACACGACAAACGGGAAATCATTTTAGCCTTCCCCTTTCCTTCCACAGCAGCCAATTAGATCTGACTCCTACCACTGTCTATATAAGGAGGTGCAGAGTTGGCCATTACCACCAGTGTTTTTGGTAGTGGTTAGCGTAGGGGATATGAGATTTTTATGTGTTATTTAGCTAGAGGAGTTTGTGGAGTTAGCTTTTTCTGAGTCAGTGCAAGTGAAAGTGTAAGTTGTGGATTTCAGTTTACTGTTTTCCCTCTTCTGCTTGCCTGCTCACCTCCCAAAAGCCCTTATTAGGGCAACATTTGTTTGTCTGTCTGTTATGTGTATCCCTTGTAGGTGCACACTTCTGCTGAGATGTTTTAGTATCCAAAACCCCCCCTTATTTTTATTTTTTTTAGTTTAGGTACTGCGTCAGTATGAGGGGCCGTGGGAAAGGGAGGAAGGGTGGGAGGTCTAGGTGGCGGTGGGTGGAAAGGTGGGATAGGGAGGGGTGGGAAAGGAGAGGAAGAGGCTGTGGTGCCGTCCATGGGCATGCTACCCACAACAGCCCAGCCCACGTGCCATGCCCAGTCTTGGCCCTGTAGTGCAGCAGCAGCTGCAACCACAGCAGCAACAACAACTGCAGCAGGCGACATTGGGTCTCAGTGGGGCAACTGGCACACGTAGGACTGTGCCAGATTTTTTTGCCACTGCTTCGCTACCAATACTGTCTCAGCAGGCAGAGATGTTGGTAGACTGGCTTACCCAGGCTGCCTTGTCTGCAGCAGGCAGCAGTGAGTGGCAGGAGGAGGCGTCACCTGCCAGCTCAGTGCTGTAGGACACCCCATCCCTTTAATGTTTGATTCTAAGGTGGACTTGGGCCCAGACATCAAGGATCTTTTTGATGCAGACAGAAATTGGGGGTCTGATGAGGAGGAGGTCGTGGCACAGCCTACATCAGTAGATGATATTAGTCAGGGTCCCCTAATGGCAGGGCAGCAGGCTGCTGGTATGGGGTCAGACACCAGCATGCTGGATGTGGGTGTGGATGACATATATGATGCAGGGTCTGGTCTGGGGGAGGACGATGACAGGGACAGACCCTGGGAGCCGAATCAGGAGGATAACAGCAGCAGCAGTTCAGGGGGGGGGGGAACTGTGTGTTGTAGAAGATGATCATGAAGAGTGGGCCCCACAGAGGCAGAAAACCCCACCAACCACTGCTAGGAGGGACAGGCAACATGGCAGCGCTGCACCTGGGTAAAGAGCATCTGGGCATACGGGTGGGGACCATCCCCAGCCCTCCACAGCAGGCAAGGCGATGGCCCGCACTTCAGCAGTGTGGGCACTTTTCCCCTGCCAGACCGAGGACCAGTCGGTAGCAGTGTGCCAGCTCTGCTGGCAGAAATTTCGAAGGGGGCAGGCAGGGTCACATATGGGAACGTTAGCTTAAAGTTCTCATATAAAACGTCATCACAGGATGATGTGGGAGCAGCACCAAAGTACCAGGGCACCTGGGGCAGTGGTGCTTCCGGTCCACCTCCTCCCATTCCTCAGGGAAGAGGTGATAGTTCCCCATCCCCTATAGTAAGGGAAGAGGATTCTGAGGCTCACAGTTGGAGATGGCCACTATGTAGCTCTGCCTCTTCTGCAGCCCCCTCTGCCTCCTCCTCACTGCCATCTTCAGTGCGGTCCCTGTCCTGCCAGGTTTCCCTCCCCCAGTTCCTTGGCCGCAAGGCACCTTTCTCCCCCAGCCACCAAGTGCAGAGGCTCAATGCCTGCCTGGCAAAGCTTCTGGCATTGCAGCTGCTGCCCTATCAGCTAGCTGAAGCAGCCCCCTTCCAACAGCTGATGGCTTTCGGTGCCCCTAACTTGTATTTCCCTAGCCACCATTATTTTGCCAGGAAGGCCATCCCTGCCCTCCACCAGCAGGTGGTGGAGAATGTGTCCCTGTTGCTGGATCGTGCTGTAGGAAGCAGGGTGCACTGTACCATGGACACGTGGACCAGCAGGCATATGCAGGGGAGGTACATCTCATGCATTTCTGCGTGACGAAGCTCGACCAGTGGCCAGAACTGGCTCAGTATGCTCTGGAGGTGCTGGCTTGCCCCCCTGCCAATGTCCTGTCAGAGCATGTCTTCAGTGCCGCAGGTAGGGTGGGCACACAGCTATCCACTGGCATCATGGATATGCTGACTATTATTAAGATGAATGAGGCATGGATAAGCAGGGATATCCAAGTGCCCATTGCAGACATCAGAGACTAGTGTTCTCTCCTCCTCACAGATGTACCCTCCTGTCTTCATTGCTGCCTACACTCTCTTCCCAAATACTCAATATTTTTGCCTATTCCCCATCTGGCTGCTTCTACTGCGGCTGCTATCACTAGAACTACTGTTGCATTGTCGGCAAATGTTTTTCTGCTGGGGGTCTATCAATGCTAATAATAATGTTGCTTCTAATACAGCTACATGGTTGGCAAATTTATTCTAGTTGGGGTCTGTAAAGGCTCCTAATCATTTTACTTCTATTACAGCCATATAGTTGGTTAATTTCTTCTGGTTGAGGCCTACCTCTTCTAATTCTCTTCTAATAATGTTGCTTCCAATACTGCTGCTGCTGCTGTTGCTACTACTGCCACATAGTTGCCAAATTTCTTCTGGTTGAGGCCTACCTCTTCTAATTTTAATTTTATTCATAAATACCCAAAGCCCTGCCTTACACCTGTAGGAGTGGAAAACTTTTCAAGCGAAACGATGGCAGGTCCTGGCATGTTAAAAAATAAGCAGCTTAGCTACTTCATTCACTACCTGCACAGGGAGGGATATGATGACATCCCCCCCCTGGGACCTCCGGGATACAGTCCCTGCACAGGAATATCATGAAGAGGCTGCGATGCAGGCTGAGGAGACATTTTAACGTCCGTCTGAGGCTGCGTGTCGTCCAGCGGATCTGGAGTGATGTAAAGAGGTGGCAAACAGATCTCTTGAATGAGCTAAGGGCAGAAGTAGAAGGTAGATTTATTTAAACAGAATAAATAGATTTCTGTTCTTAACTACAATAAAGCCACTTGATTCCTATTTATTTTGCTATTTTTGAGCAAAAGTGTGTTTAGGTTAAAGTAAATAGTTTAACATCAGTAACAGTTAACTGTCATATAACTGCAGAGAACAAGTAAATCAAATGGAGATTATCTGCTGCAAAAAAACTATCTTAATGTTGTTGCCTGCCCTTACAGATGTTGGTTTTCCTGTAGTTACATGACACACCTCATCCTGTATAATTTGAACTGTACAAATGCAAGTGCTGTATTACTCAAACTGAAATTCTTTTATTGCCAGCTAAATGGATTTAAGAAAAAGATCTGGCTGCAGAAGGGGCAGAGGAAGAGGGCAAGGCAGCAGAAGGGGGAGAGGAAGAAGCAGCAGAATCTGCTGCAGGTCCTCTGGCACCTCCAGCGCCTTCTTCCCGAAGGCTCCCCAGCTGTCAGAACAGGAAAGAGACGTTCTGGTTGGCATGGTGCTGCAACCCAAACTGATCACCACCACCACAGTGCCCTGCTATCTGGCCTGGTCCAGCAGGTCGCTGAGATGAAGAGTTGCAGGAGATGAAGGACATCCTGCTTACATAGAGGGATAACCCTCCTTCTCCTCCAGTCTAATTCTGATCTCTGAATTCTAATAATCTCTGAGTCTTCATCATTATTATAAGCATAAGCACCATTGTGCTATTCTTTATATTAAAAAAAAATTGTTAAACCTGTATATTATTTTTCATTTAACTACTACTCAGATGGTACTTGCAGTTGTTTGGATAATATGACACAACTATGACTAATTACATAATATAATATTAAATTACATAATATTTCAGATTCCTTACTTAAACAGCAATATAGACTGAGTAGTAGTGGATACCATTACCAGTCGACCAGACATAAAGAAACTGGCAAAATATGAGCATTTTTTTTCTTTTGAAAAGATAGGAGTCCTCTAACAATGTAGGCAGGGCATGTGAGTAGCAGTACACTGAGTGATTCAGCACATTTTTACACAAAGCAAAGCACGCCATATTCATTTATCACAGTCTACAAAGCTTGAAAGTAAGGGAAAATTTTTAATTGTAGCCCCAAAGCTGAAAAAAGGTGACACAAACAAAACAACCATAGACTCTGATTTAGTTTTATCAAATTGCATTGCGCAACAAAAGAATAATTTTGACGTGAGACAAAATCAAAGTTAGCGTCAAATCAGTTTTGTAAATTTTTCGGTAAATTTGCTCATTTTATGGCGAAGCAAAAAAGCCACAGATTCGCCCATCACTAATCAATACATGAAAACATTGTTTGTCTCCCTGATGAAGGGTTAGTTTGTATTTTTTCTGAGCCCTCAGGGATATCCCAGAGCCACTGAGTCATAAAATGATATTATCCCAGGTAAGACACACAATTTGTCCAAAAATTACATAAATAAATAAATTGTTAAAAAGGGAAAAACATTGAAAATGTAAGCTTTTGACCCACTGGTAGGCTATGGCACATGTAGCATTTTGATCCCTATTACTGAATAGGGACATTCCAAACACCAGAGGGTGCATTTTTATAAAGCTGCTTGCAGAGGACCAAAGAAATTTCTATGCCTAAAGCCTCAGCTCCGAATTAAAAGATATAAACAGCAGAATGAGGTTTGCAAAGTGCAAAGAAATTGTTCAATGCATTCTGTACATTCTGTTGTATAAATTAACCTAATTTGTGTGACACTGTGGGGCAGATTTTCGAATGGTAAATTCAAATTTATTTTTTTTTGTTTTGTTTAAAACTCACAAATTCAAATTTAAAACCACCAACTAGAATTTTAATTGGAATGTCAAGTTCATGTAGAAGTCAATGGCAGAGGTCCCTTGAACTATTTGAGGATGTTAATAGTAGTGATGAGCCAAATTTTTGCCAAGTTTTGCTTAAAAATAATGCCACAATAGTACATACATGCATTGCACTCCTTTGTTTCAGTATATTGTGATATGGTTATTTAGTTTGGGAATCAAAAGTATTCAATTAAATCTCTAAATTACCAAAAAGTTTTCATCAGCAATTATTAGATTTACACAAAATTATAAGATCTGACATCAGTTGCACAACTGCAATTTACAAGAAGTGTGTTGAAAATAAACAGATTCTCTGAAGGTAATCACAAGGTTTCAGCCTTGACCTTTGTGTCGTTGTTTCTTTTTGAGGTGCCAAAAAGACATTTTCTTTTTATGCAAACCAGATACCCTTATTTCATGATCATGAGCAGCTATTTTGAATTTAGGTGCTTCTTGAATTGTTTACTGACGCACAAGTGGCAGTGGTGTAAGTTCTGGTTAGTAAAATTTGCTTCAGTTATTTAGACTTTACTGGATATCTGCTGATTGTGTTGCATAAATGGGTAAAAGTAAAATAAGCCAAATAAGTGGGGCTTGTGTTGAAAATGATTTATTGGCTTATTAAAATATTAATTTTAAAAATAAATATGAATTGTTACTAACCTGCCTCCAAGATCCCTCATTTCTATTTACAAACTTTTTTTATTACAGCTCCCCATTACTCAAAGGATAATGCAAGAAATCCTCCTCTTTACTTTGAAAGCCCTTTACTACTCCGCACCTCACTACATCTCTTTAGTTGTGTGTATCTATAAATAGTAAATACTGTGTTATTTTACCCAAAAGGGTTTTTGAAACCAAGTAAAAATTTGCCAGCTTTTAGGTACAGAAGTTCTTCTTCATTTAAAAAGTCTGGCAACATAATGAAAATTAGAAAGGTTTTTTTTCAGCACAAAATCCTGCATGATTAGTAAACTCACACTGGGTTTCCTTAATGACCGCTCCAACCATTATTATTACTATTATTATTATTTAAATAAAAGGCATTTACTAGGCACTTGTTTGGAAGCAAAGGCCTGATTGTTTGATGTGGGTTATTAAAACTGTACAAACTTTCTATTTTTTATTATATTACCGGTTACATTTGCTTTGACTATCTTCCATTCAGCATTTTCATAAAATTATAGTTTTAGTAGGGCTTTATTCAGTGTTTGAACAGTATAGTTGTGCATGAATTCATAAGCACAGTTAAAAAATAATACAAATATAAAGTCACCTTTTCATTCATGGGATTGGTATAATATTAAGATAAATATTTCACAATAAAGCCAACTAATAGAAGCTGCAGTATATGAGCCTGGCTCTAATCTTGTATAATGATTTTTGCCTTTGACTTGCCTGCACCTTTGCACTTCAGATCTAGGAAAAGCCTTGATCAATACAATATTACTTAGCTGTGGTTAAAAACATTCATCCGATGAAAGACCTTGCTAAAAATCTAATTTGCCATAGGCCCCTCCTATATGAACTATAATGTGGCCTTTGCATATCAATGAAGAAAAGCTTAAGCAAATACAATACTAATGGATAATAGCGGGTCACCTTGTCAAAAAATGCTTAATGCCTTCTGTGGATACTTTTTGTATGTAAAATAATTAGCAGTTAACCATGACCTTGTTTATATCATCCAGTCATTCTTGAAACAAATATTACTATGGCTGACTGCTGCAAACTAATTCATTAGAGAGTCTAAACCTTGTTTAAAGTGTGCCATAAAATATATATTGTTCTGTGTCTAGCACAATCAACGAACAATTGTATGCAATAGTGTAGTCAGAGCACATTTAGAACTAGTCATTAAAAAATACACATACTGGCTTGTGTCAGAGATTTATATGCATACCCATGTCCCTGAGTGCACTGGATGTTAATGTTTCACAAAGTCAAAGAAAGTTCATCCTGTGATCAAGGTCTTTGGATTTACTCCAAGAATATGTCATTCACAAGACTGTGTTAAATATACAAAGGCTAAACTGAAATTTTTGCCCATGTGCTTGTCTACTCGCATGGATTACAAACAACTATTGGTGCAGATTAGGTTCATAACTAGTGGTTGTCTAGCATAAGAAACCAGAGGGATTTGCTGCAGACATCATCTATCAACTTCTTTTACTCAGTTTGAACTGAAAAATACAACCTTGTATCTGTACTGCAATTTAGTTAGGGATGAGAAAGCAGGAATACAAAGCTGTAGGTATATGACCTATTATTTGGAAACCTGTCAGGTAGCGAAGCAGGAATCTCTAAAGAGGAAGCAGACCCAGTGGTTGGGCCCCAGCAACTACTGGTCTGCTTGCTCTATAGACATGCCACTGCTCCTATACTTGTTCTGGCCCTGCTCCTTTCCCTTCTGGACCTGCTCTCTCCATTTCCTTTCCCGTATGCTTGTGCTCTCTTTAAAATGGCCACTGATGATGTCACTGGTGGGAGAAGACACCAGAAGAAAACCAAAAACATATAAGACATTATTTTAATATTTTTTCTTGGTTTAGAGCAGCCAGTAAAAATATTAGGCTACCCACAATGCAAAAAATAATGGCAACTAAACCCTGTGATAGCAATAACATATGTGACATGTCTCTGAATCACCAGTTCATACAGAGATCTCTTTAGAAGAATACATTGTAATGCTAAACAAGCACAAAATACATAGCAAACAAAGCAGTTAAAGGTTTAAAGAACAACCAGAAAAGCAATAGATGCAAAAATGGGTCAAATTTGCATGAGGTAAAACACCACCCACTTGTAGCCGCTATTTGTCAGGCTTCCAGCGAAGATGGACTCAGTCAAACTGATAATGAACCACAAGCGGCTCACAAAACGCAAATCCTACCTGAACGTTGAACAGGAGGAGTGCGGGTGGAGAGAAGCCAGTGAGGCTTTAGTAATAGAGAAGCAAGGTGGCAGGGTTAAGGCAAAAGGTTTGGTCAAAAGCAGTGGCGGAACTACCGGGGGAGCAGGGGGTGGGAGTGGGCCAGGGCCCGCACCCCCTCAGGGCCCCCCGGCAGCTGACGCGCCACTGACAAAGCCGGCGAAATGCGGCCGTACGGAGGGGGGCGGGGCCCGGCTGCACGTCACGCACCAGGGCCTGCCCCCCTCTAGTGACGCGACTGGTCAAAAGCTCTGGGTCAAGGACAGGCAGTGTAGGTTCAGTAGTGTAAGTATACTTACACTATTGTTTATCTGTATTTATGAAGTGCCGAATTGATATAAAGTATCAGTTGTGTCTACTTACGAGAATTATACTAAATGAACAAGGTGCAACAAGCTATAACTAAGGGTGCCCTGTACTGTACAAGGGTGCCCTGCTGTAGGAAGGTTTCCTTGCTTTGCACACCTGTTCCTACTCATTTTTCAGTACAAGGTAGAAGATATATTTAGATCCACTAATCTCACAGATTTGATTCTTCCATAACATTTTAGAGATGTTATCAGTAGAAAATAGAATGCTTCATCATTTGTCAGCAATTCAAGAATGTAGCTATTTGCATATCCTGTACCTTATCAGACATAGGGGCTACACTGTGGCTCAGTGGGCAGGTTAATTAACTCCTGACAAAATTAAGCCAACTGTGCGTGAGAATGTGATAGGCACCTTAGTCTGCAAGTTTCCCAGGTTCAGGGACTGACTATGAATGATGTAGAATCTCTATAAATATACATGTTCTGTTATTATGTAAATAAAAATCTACAATTGTGTTCTCTATAGTATAGGCACAGTGGAAATACAGGAAAAATAAATTCAGTTATTGTAGTGCGTTCAAAATATTTTTTTTTGCTCAACTGTCATGTTGAGGTTGAGTTGGGTGCTCTGAATTGCTGATTCATACTAATGCCAGGTTGTTACTTCAGCAAACTTGCTCAGTCATACATACTTTTTCAGTCTAACAATTTTCCACTGACACTAGGGGGGTCCGAATTTATCTCGATATTTTCTGCTACAAACTCCGATCAAATTTGCTTGGGTTTTTTTATGCTTATTTATTATTACATTTTCCGAAAAATTTGCTTTGCGGGGAAAAAATCTGATTTTCACACATTTTTCAGACTTCTTCATCGGATTTTCACATTTTATTTCACAATTTTCACCCGAAAACTTTGGGGTATTGTCCGAAACCCAGCTCACATCAAAAAAATCATTGGGACTTTTCCCATCGACTTATATGCAACCTCAGCAGTTCTGTGATGCCGGTTTAATAAATTCTGAAAAATTCGTGATTTTTTAAAAGTCAGATTTCTTAAAAAAAAAATCACACATTTTTCGTGATTTTTCCATTCAGACTATAATTCCTATAGTCTTTTTAATTTGTCTGGGACTCACAGTTGTTTGCTAAAGGAAGAAAAATGCTAGACTGAGGGTTTTTTCTACAACAACAGACAGTTGCCCTTTTATATTGTGAATAAGCTAAATATTCATAATTATCTAACCACATTAGCTGCCTCCATCAGTAACAGTTTTAGTAGTGATTGGCAAATCTGCCTTTTCGCTTTGCCGAAAATTTTTCGCGAAGCTGCGAAAAATTTGTGAAGCGCATTGAAGTCAATGGGCATCAAAATAATTTTGACGCGAATGACAATTTTTATATGTGCAACTATTTTGTCTAAATGCATTAAAGTCAATGGATGTCTGAATAATTTTGACAGTTCGACAGTTGTGAAGAGTGCCATTTTTTTTCGATGTGTATTTTTCACCACAGTTTCAATCATTGATTTGCTGCCGCGAAATGCGGAAATTCGCAGCGAATTAGTGCCTGCCGAATTTATCACTATTTACATGATTTCCACTTATACATCAGATAAATACCAGCATATCTTACATATCCTACCTTGAGATGCACCTTTATGTAATGCTTATGAGCACCATTGTCCCCAGTAATATTTTATAAAAAATTCCATTTGGATTTTCCCTCTTTTAAGTACAGTCAACGAGTGCTCAAGAGATATCAATTATAATCCAACTTATCGTGTGTTTCCCAAAGCCACTCCATCAGTGTAACTGCAGGTTTACCTTACAGCTGTATAAGTGCAATGGAGTAATTCTGACAGATTCACACTTCCTTTTGTGTGATATTCCTGAGAATATGCTTCGTCTGATGACAAGTTTGTGAACTAATACCTTAATCTATTTGATCTGCAATCATTTTAAGAAATGTGCTTGTTTTGCTTGTACAATGATTTACAAAATGCCAGAGAGGTTGTATTTGTTCCTAAAAGAACACAATTATTCATGCAATGATTCAATAAATAATTATACACATGATTTGTTACTGTATACCCTGGTGTGAGACTGAAAAATTAAGATATTATACAGGAAAAATATATCTACTGTATATTGCAGTGTTGGCACAGCGAAATTGGAATTAGCCACAGGCATGCCTGAGTCCAAAATATATAGGATAGTTTAAAAAAAAAAAGTACATGATATTTCACACTTCACTTTTAATAATTTCCAGTGAAAAAAAAGATCAATTTTAAATTATTATTTTGTCAGCATTTAGGGAATCCACAATGACTACTACTGCTATAGAAGAAACTGAATTACACTAAACTGATAGATATACTATAATCCCTGAACACCTGCAGATAAAAAGATTACACAAATGTATTACTTTTTACAGTTAGTGATCTTGACTAGTTCATTTATTCATTTGCTAAACAAATATTGGCAATAAAATACAATTTACATAGATGAATAAAAAGTGCAATTACAAAATATCATTTTTTTGACTACACTTAGCAAATCAGAATCAGTTCCTTGCTGAATAAAATACAATATTTGGAGTCTAATTTGTTTTTAAAATGAGAGAAAATATTTAAGCTGTAACATAAAAAAATAAACTTTATATTTTCCCCATTTTCATGCCTTAATCAAACAGAATAATTTATTTTGGAAATCTGCTGCACTCCATACATAAAAATTCAACACACATATTTATCACTTTGAATATTCACAGTTTCTATGGAAAAAAAAGAAAACTTCTGCCTCTTTTTTTTTATAGATAAAATAAGCAAGTGTTCTTTTTAGACATCACTTAGAAATCATGTTTTCTTATTACATTTTGGTTAGAAAAAGGATATAATGCTGCCTGGGAATAAAGTTTTTATTTTGTACGGCATCTTTTAAACTGGATGCCTAGAGGCGATTTATCAATAGTCAAGTTCAAGGTTTTTTTTATGGAATGGTATTTTCAGGACCATGACATTTTTCCAATTGCTAGCATATTTATGAATAAACTGAATCAGAAGAACTTGATTTTGTTAAGTTACAGAAAAAATCTCCATCACAAACAAATATCACATTATTCAGTTCATGCCAGTGAGTCAGTGTTTTAAAAATCTCAGAAAACTGCTTAAAATGTTGAAAAAAATACCTACTATAGACTTCTTTAGAAGCTTAACATATTTTTCCATTTGAATTTTTAAAACTTTCTCAACTGATAAAAGCGTGAAAATCAGTGATCATGTTTTATTGCTTTATTCCAAGAGGAAAAAGAAAAATTTAAATAGTTTATTTAATCAATATAGCGGTCGCTGTGTCCTTCCAGACGCTGCCATCACAAGACGCCGGCAACTCCTCGCCGGTGAAACTCTTTAGCACTAGAGAATCCCGCTTGCGTAGGCGCTGTCAGTGTCGGACTGGCCCGGCGGGACACCGGGAAAAAACCCGGTGGACCCCGAACCTCGTGGGCCCCCCGCCGGGCCAGACCCCCTCTACATATAGAAATTTTCGAAAAAAATAAGTTTTCGCCGATGCGCATCGCCGCTCGCGCACGAGAAGCGCCGCTCGCGCATGCGCATGGCGGCATTTGAGCGGCCGAACTCGGTGCGGCGCAGTAGGGGGCGGGGGGGCCTGGACCAGCAGTCCCGGTGGGCCCCGGGCCCCCCAGTCCGACCCTGGGCGCTGTTCTGAAATCCATTAGAGGGCACAGACTGTATTTTTGAAAATCGGCTTTAATAGTGCACACACAGTGGTATAAACAAAATGCGGTGGGTGTCCTGGAGGAAGTGCCGGGATTTCCGGCAAGAAATGCATAAGATACATGCTGTGCCCTCTAATGGATTTCCAGAACATCGCCTACACAATCGGGATTCTCTAGCGCTAACTATTTAATCAATATACTATGGGTAATGACACTATGGGGCACATTTACTAAGGGTCGAATATTGAGGGTTAATCAAAGTTTTTTTTAAAGAGACTTCGACTATCGAATGGTCGAATAGTCGACCGATTTTTACTTTGAATAGTTCGAGTCGAAGTCAAAGTCGTAGTCGAAGCAGCCTATTTGATGGTCGAAGTACCCCCAAAAAAACCATCGAAATTCGAAGTTTTTTTTACTTCGAATCCTTCACTTGAGCTAAGTAAATTTGCCCCTACCTGTTTTCTGAGGTTTCTACATTACAGTTTTCTGGAAAATTGCTCTATTGGGGCTAAGCAGGGAAGCAGCAGAAGATCAGCACAGGAGTTTTTTTTAAGATAGGAAGAGAAAATCTAGGTTAGCAGACAGGTCAGATCACTAGAGTAAAGCATCAGGAGAAACTGTGGGCACTCATGTAAAGCCTGAATAACCATGGCTTGAGCCCATGGCTTGAGCCTCAAAGAGTGCCACCATATTGACAAAAGTCACACAAACATCAAACCATGACTAACATTATGCATTGCTTCACCTGTGCAGTTGCCGTCATGTATCCAAGTACAGGTATGGGATCCATTATCTGGAAACCCTTTATACAGAAAGCTCTGAATTATGAAAAGGCCATTTGTCACACACTGCATTTTATCCAAATAATCAAAATTTAAAAAAAATAAATAAAAAGGTATTTCCTTTTTTCTGTAATAATAAAACAGAACCTTGTGCTTGATCCAAATTAAGTAGATGTAATTAATCCTTATTAAAAGTAAAACCAGCCTATTGGGTTTAGTTAATGTTTAAATGATTTTCTAGTGGACTCAAGGTATGAAATTCCAAATTACAGAAAGATCCATTATCCAGAAAATCCAAGGCATTCTGGATAACAGGTCCCATAGCTTTACCAAGAAGGGAATCCAATTACTGTATGTGCAGATGTTAGAGTTTACAGGAAAGAGCTTACTTAAAGGAATGAGTTTAAGTGATCCAGGGACTAGTCCGTCATTTTGGAATCAGGAAGGAATTTTTTCCCCCTCTGAGGCAAATTGGAGAGGCTTCAGATGGGGTTTTTTTTGCCTTCCTCTGGATCAACTGGCAGTTAGACTGGTTAATAAAAGTTAAAAGGTTGAACTTGATGGACGTGTGGCTTTATTACAGAGAGGTGTGCCACACATCTTTAAAAGAATTAGTATAAGTGACCGTAGGAAGGTAAGTCAGTTTATCCTTATACCAACCCTAATACAACAAACTTTATTACTGGGGGAATGTGCCACTTTTAGAGTGTGCAAAATGGCATTTTCATTAGATCCACTGTGCACAAGTCTGGTGCGCCTATTGACACAAACAGCTGTGAGAACCCTGGAGCTACTTCCGACCGTAGAAAGATATTAGTGCTGATAAGTCAGCAAAATAGAAATAATACGATTTGCTTAAAGGAGAAGTAACGCTAACGAGGCAGTTAATTGCCAATAGATTAACCACAATAGTGCAAGGCAGAATACTGTATTTATTCTGTAGGATGATTTACCATAACCTAGTGAACAACTCTAGAAACACTCTCTGTTTGTTTAGGATAGCAGCTGCCATATAAGCTTGGTGTGACATCACTTCCTGCCTGAGTGTCTCTCTACTCACTCATAGCTCTGGGCTTAGATTACAGCAGGGAGGTGAAAGGGAGAGAAAGAGAGGAGAAAACTGAGCATGTTCAAGCCCAAGCCCTGGAGGCTAGAGATGACAACAGGAAGTCTGATACAGAAGCCCATGTGTACACAATAGAAGGACAGAAATACAGTGTTTCTTTTGATAGAGGACTCAGAGAAGCATTACTTTGAGGGTTTATTTATATAGGACCTTTCTTATAAAGCTTACGTTTAACCCTCTGTCTCCTTTAAAGTTTTATATTGGGATTGTCTCTAACACAGTTTCATAACAATTGGTTCAGGGCCCATAATGTTCAAAATACAAAATTCTTTTATAGGGTGGGAATCAATTATTCACGTTAATATAATGAATTCAAGACTAAAAAAAACAAAACATTCATTTACATCAGGTGCATGCTTGTTTATAGTTTTTGGGTTGAAAAGCTGAATTAATCCAGGACCTGAGAAGAGGGTTACAAAGAAAACCCTCCTGTTCTAACAACAAAAGATAGAACCACATGGTCTTATAATAAAATGTATATGCCATATGATGAACAATCTATGTTGCACACTGCATAAATGTGTCAACATAAATAAATGATTATATTGAAGTGTTTTTTTGTTGCAATAAGCATATAGCTTTTTAGTGTCAGAATATTATACACAAAAATAAATCCTAATTACGGCTTTAAACATTGTATATAACTAATTTATTCAACACTTTTAAGAAAGTTAATCTAGGCAGAATATTACAGATACATATTACTACAATGTCACTCAGCCTTTATAATTAGATCAATTTAATTGGAGAAACACCTGGTAAACAAACAATAAAATAAACCAAGAAAGTATGACATTTGGATTTGCTGTTCACAATGTAGACAATTTGAACAACAAATTAATTTACAATAAGAAGGATTAGAATGGGTGATAGGTTGGGGAAACTAACATAGACACATGTTTATTTGTCATTGAAATGCAAAGTGATGCCTTCTGGAATCAGAAAGTATTTACTTGTCTCATGCCTTACACACAGCACTGCCTAGATACCAAAAATGAGAGTTTTGATTCTCCCATAAGGCATCATGGGCCAAGACATGCAAATCACTCCTTTGTGTCCCTTTGGCCAAGTATGCATCCAGAATCACTGGTTTATAGCACAGATACAGCCTAATCGAAACAGGCTGTCTGCAAGTTTGGATATATGGCTCTGAACCATTAGGCTGTGTTATAAACCAGAGGTATAAATGCATTCCATAACAAAATAAAGAATGTTTGAATTATTGCAATAAACTTTGGATCTATAATGGTATTACATAGCTACATTGTTAATTTGGGTTGAAAAAAGACCAAAGTCCAACAGCTTCAAATGACCTATAAATATTAAGATCACAATAGCCTTGGATATTAGGCTTGTTCAAAAATCATCCAAGTCCCTCTTAGAAGCATTCATGGAATCTGCCATCACAATATCAGTGGCAGGGCATTCCACAAACTCACTGCCCTCACTGTGAAAAACCACCTATTCTGCTTTAAATAAAAGCTCAGTTCCTCAAATCTCAAGTCTTAAGGCCTCTGGTTAGTTGATATTCTCTTTGGAGAAAAATACCTCATGCTATCTTTCTATAATGTCCTCTAATGCACTTCTAAACTGTTGTATCAGTCACCCATCATAATGATCTCTACAAATATCCTAAAGAGTATGTTATGCGACCCTCTAAACAAGGATACACATGTTTAATAATTGTTGCTGAGTTTCAAAACCATCCAGCATTCTCACTTTATACTTTCATCAAAACACAGCCATTTATTTAGATGAGCTAAAATGGACACACATGTTGCATGCATTGATGCCATTTATTAAAGATAATTGAATTCAAACACGCACCTTGCAACTCCATATAGTTATTTTTTCAAGAAACATTGTGTTGGTCCTGCCTCTTCTGCTTAATTGGCTTTTTGATGTAGTTGGAGCCTGGAGCTACCACGGTAACTATAGGGTTAACACATTGGGGTGTATCAATAGGTGAAGCAGAAACCGTAACTGTTCAATGCATTGTTTAGAAAAGCAAGATGGCACCAGCTCTCCTGATTTATTAGATATTGCATTTACTGGCACCTCTTGTAGATCATCAGAGAAATTAATTGCAGAAATGTTCAGTTATATGGAAAGTTCAGGTCAGTTGAATGTTCATTGAAATGGAATGTTCAGGTAAAAGGAATGTTTATTTAAATGGAATGTCTGAATATTCAGGTAAATGGCATACTAATTAAACTGGAAAACAACAAAAAGGGGCATATTTATTATTCTGTGTAAAACGAAATTTGCCAAAAAAATGGTGTAAAAAAGCTGTGTGACATAAATGACGAATATATCAAGGTGTGTTTTATTTTACGCCACACAAACGCCAGATTGACGGACATCATTCTAATTAAAAACACAAGAAAAAAGTACGCTGCTTTTCACAAATATGCCCTTTAGTGGTTATTTAAAAGGAATGTAACCCACGAAAGTTTATAGAAATAGAAATCTTAAGTGAAGTGAAATGTTCAGCACACTGGAGGTTTAGGGAAATGTAAATTTCAGCTAAAAACATTTATTTAAGCACAATAGTAAGTAAGTTTCACTTTCAGTAGGATTTTCATATTAGTGGAATATTGTGCTAAGTTATGTTTAGCCAAGTGGAATGAATGAAAGTCTGTTTGTGGCTTTTTTCTCATTTGTTAACTGTCTGGGCTATCCAACTATTTTTGTTTCAAAAAACATCAGATCCCCACTTTGTATATATTAGGTCCCAACATATGTTACCACATATCATTCATTTGACCATGGAATGTAATCATTTTTAGGAACAATCCTTTTATGGAAGTTTGTGATCCACCATGTGCTTCACATTTTGCAGAATTTTTCCATTCAGGTATCATTTGGACATCGTTGATAGGTCCCATAGACTGGAAATGGGGAGGGTTATTTACTAAAATCCACATTATCTCATTATTTTATTAAAAAGACCATGACCAAACTTCCATACCCGATTTGATCTTATTTATTACTAATAAAGCTGAAATTATGGTTTTTTTTCATGCTTTTTTCCAGAATTGTACGTTTTTTCCTGGTTTTTGCACAAAATGATCGAATTTTCAGGCTAAACCCAATGCAGACCACAATAACTTCCAATTAGGATAGGGATCTCTGCCATTGACTTAAACACAACCTTAGCAGGTCTGCTATGGCAGATTTTCAGATTCTGGCTTTTTGCAGCATCAGGCTTTACTAAATAACCCCGTAAGTTACTGACTTGGTCTGTAGGGAGTTGATGACTTTTCTTGGCCCCTGTATGGCTGCATTACCTAGTAGTTTTTAAAGGTGCTGAGCTTGGTTATTTAGTAGTGATGGGCGAATTTATTCGCCAGGCGCGAATTCGCGGTGAATTTGCGCGTTTCGCCGCCAGCGAATAAATTCGCGAAACGCCCGCGAAAATTCGCGGCAAAAATTCGCCGGCGTCAAAAAATGTTGCCGGCGTCGAAAAACGGGCGCCGGCGTCAAAAACGGGCACCGGCGTCAAAAACGAGACGCTGGCGCCGTTTCGCGAATTTTTCGCTGTTTCGCGAATTTCGCAAATTTTTCGGCGAAGCGAAACGGCGCAAATTCGCCCATCACTATTATTTAGTTCTACTTATTGGCAACATTTTGTTACAGCCCTGTCAAATTAAATTGTGACAGAAGCTGTGGTGTTTTCTGGTATATACTGTATATCCAACATGCAGCTCACAGGTCAAATGACCAACAAAAGGAATATCAATCTGCATGTAAGGTGTCAAAGTCATTTACGAAGGGATCTGCAAGAGACAAGTAGATAAGGTACAAGACAGGGTGGATCAAAGATGTTGAACATAAATTAGGGCTGAATTACTGGAGTGTGGCATAAAAGGAATTCCATATGATCTCTTAGTACAGATCCCTACATGTTTGTATTTCTGACCTGGTGCAGTCCTTTCTTAGTGGACATAATTGGCCATAAATCCAAGGCCCAGGTTTAGTCACTTCTCCAAAGAATTGAAAGTTTCCATTAATTTGTATTCCCACACTTTTATTTCATAATCTGTTTTAAAATTACACTTAAGAACCAAAATTCTTAAGTCCTTTATGGCCATTGAAATGATTTCCATGGTGTGTCCAGTTTTTTATTGGTTACAGCGAATTGGTGCTGTGTGTTTCTCTTTCTCAGACTTAGCCCAGTCTCTCCTATATACAGTCCCCCTGTTATGCATTTACTGCATTGTATTATGTACACTACATTGGAAGAACAGTTGTAATGGCCATGGATCTTGTATTCCTCTAATATGTCTGGAATTGGTATTTTGTCTGAAGTCAGGATGTGTGGGCTGGTTTTACGTTGTTTTTTGCCACAGGGGTATGTTCGATTTTTGGTGGGGTGCAATAAGGCACTTCTTGTTATTAGTGTTTTTAGGTTGGGAGGCTGTCTGAATGCTAGGGGTGGTGGGTCTGGGAATATGCTTTTGAGCCTCTCGTCCTTATGAAGTGTACCCTGTAAATCTCTGGCTATTTTTCTGAGGGTCCTTAGTTGTGGATTGTATGTGACCACTAGGGGAACCAGATTTATTTTAGGTTTTTGTTTATATTGTGGAAGTTGACTTCTGGGAATCCTGGTGGCTGCATGACTGTATTGATCTACAATCATGGGGTTGTAGGCCCTGTTGATAAAATCTGCTTTGAGAGTTTTTAGGTGTTGATTCCTTTCATCTGTGTCCAAACATATACGATTATATCATAAAGCCTGGCTGTAAATGATGGAGTGTTCAGTGATGTCAGGGTGAAAGCCGTCATACATTAGATATTATGGTTTGTCCATTGGCTTTCGATATATGGTGTTTTGAATAGTATTTTCCCTGATGTAAATAGTTGTGTCCAGAAAGTGGATGTGAGTGGGGTAGTAGCTCAGTTTCAAATTTATAGATGGATGAAAATCTTTGAATAAGATTGAATAAGTTCTTATTTCAGTATCTGTCCAGATTATGAATATATCATCTATATAGCAGAGGTATGTCAAAGGCTTGGTGTTTTAGGTGGAGAGGAAGTCCTCATCTAGTTTTGCCATGAAGAGGTTGGCATATTGGGGTGCAAAGCATGTACCCATACTGGTTCCCATCCGTTGCAGAAATACTTCTTAGCCAAAAAAGAAGCAGTTGTTTGTTAATGTAAATTCAATCAGTTGTACAACTGCTTTATGGTAGGTCGTGCTTTTCCAGAAATGTTTTGCAGGCATCTATACCATCCTTGTGTGGAATGTTTGTGTATAATGAAAAAACCGTTGGAGCAGGCACTCAATGAAGGCAATCTTCCACCAGGCAAATAAATTCAAAGTGAGGAGTTTATTGTGCACACAGCCTTGCATGTTTTGTGATAAACACTTAATCATAGGCTATCATGGGCTATCTATAGGCTATCATAGGTTATTTATAATGATTCAACATCCATTGTTGCCAAAATGGTACCCTCCGGAAGTGTTTCCTATGCCTGCAAGTTTGTTTAGCAGATCAGTTGTATCTTGTAAATAGCTTGTTGTACCCCTTACAACAGGTTTTAAGATCTGCTCTACCCAACCTGATATGGCCTCTGTCAGAGTGCCATTCCCAGATACTATAGGTCTTCCAGGGTTACCTTCTTTTTGGATCTTAGGAAGCATATAGAAGGTGTCTGTTTTTGGAGTCTCTGGTACCAAATCTACCAGATGTGATTGTGTGGCTGGTAGTGTCTTGATCAAGTTATTTATCATGTTTTAGAGGTTTTAGAGGTTTTTTAAACCTCAAATGAACTCACACCTCAAATGGGTTCTATTTTAATAAAAAACACAAATGTAAAAAACTCGAATCAGTGAATTTGAGGTTAGAAACCAGAAAACTCAAATTTATCAAGATTTCATCAGAAAAAAACTCGATTCACTCAAATTGATCGAGTTTTTGAGTGAAACCCACCAAAAAAACCTCAAACATAATGAAGGCTATAAAAATCTTTAAATAGTTCAAGGGACCTCTGCCATTGACTTTTACATGACCTGGAAAGGTTTTAGATGGTGTTTTTCGGAGTCAAGCTATTTCCAGGTTCAGGGTACAATGGTTCAGGTAACAAATTAATTTAGAAAAAAACTCGAGTTTTTTTGTAACCTAAAAATTTGATTTTTGACTAAAAATATCCTTGAAAACTCCCATTTTTCATATAAAAAACAACTAGACCTTTGAAAAATAGCCCCCTTAATGTTGCTTGCATTAATCTAGGGGCTTGCTTTACCAATACTCAGCTGTACAAGCTGAAACTGGAACTGGATTCAAACTTGAACATATTGTTTATCAGTTTGCTTTAAATTAAACTATGTTTTGCAATATGTCTTTAAAATAAATATCATTTTATATTAAAGATGTAACATCAGATACAAGTACAGTATTTCCAT
The DNA here is from genome assembly GCF_017654675.1 of Xenopus laevis. Lineage (NCBI taxonomy): Eukaryota > Metazoa > Chordata > Amphibia > Anura > Pipidae > Xenopus > Xenopus laevis. Next base: position 193,898,528 of record NC_054371.1, read on the forward strand.
TTAAAAATCAAGACTCTGTAGCTCAATTGTATTCCAGGAGTTCCAGATAAGAGTTCGGTGAATTTACAAATACAAGGTTACTTGGATCAATTCATATTATACATCTTGTTTCTTGGTCTATTTCCATTGCTGTTTATATTTTACTGAACCTGAGTTTAGCTTTGGGAAATAAATTTTGAGGTGATCTAATAACCTCATACAAAATCATGTCCGATTTTCTACTGGGGAAACACAGGAAACCCTGTTCTGAAAAATACTCAATAATTATTAAAGAATCAATGCGAGATTTCTTTGTAGATACTCATCTTCTGATAACACTCTCAGTGCATGTTTGATACCTGATAACTGAGTGATCCTGGCACAATATTACAACTAATACTAAATACATCTCAATTGTGAATCAAAAGAGAGAACTGAATACATGCTTATAATTGAAAGTAGCAATATCCTGTCAAAAGGTTATTAATATCAATTCATAATCCAATAACAATCAACACTGTAAACAAAGGATAATAAAAATAATGATAATTAGTGAAGAGCAAAACTGACCCTTTTTGTTGACCCCAAACATTAACGAATGGTGAATTTGCCAAATGCAATGGAGTCAATAAGCTTTTTTAACTCAGTGGGCAATTTTTTTGACGCATCAAATGCATTGAAGTCAAGGGGACTTTTTTCTTGCACCAAGCATTGGAACCAATGGGTAATTTTTTCTCTCTGCAAATGCAGTGGAGCCAATGATCATTTTTTCTTGCACCAAATGCACTGGATTCAAATTATATGAAAAAAACTAATTTTTTCCCCACCAAAAAAAAACCAAATGTCAAAATTTTAGCAAGATTGCCAACATTTTTGCCACTCAATGTAACAGAAGTTTTGTCACAAATCTGTATCTGGTGAAAAAAATGTCATCATCCCTAACGATGAGGATATTATTATTATTATTATTATTATCGTTATTGCATGTTCTAGTCTGTATTTTGATCTTCCACCTGAGTCAACATGCCATCAATAGTTACAATATTAGAATTAGCAAAAAGTAAATCTTCATTAACTTTAATGCTATTATCTCTAAGTTGTGTATTTTTTTAGTTTTATTGAGCTAAAGCTCAGAAATTCAAATTAGAATTTGTTTCAAAAACTTGAATTTTAGGAGACGTACTAAGCTTAAAAAAATCTTTAAAATTCATCTAAAAGCTTCCAAGTTAATGTAGATGTGAAGGGAAGTTGTCCTAGGCTAAATTAAATTCATCAAGAGTTTCATGTTTTTAGAATTTTTTGAGCTTCATTTTTTAACATTTTTTTAAAATCTGAATTCTTTTTATTACCACCATTATTATTATTAACATGTATTTATATAGCGCCAATATATTGCGTAGCACTGTATCATATCAATAATAATAATGTGTTACCTTATCCTTGCTAATAAACCAATGTACAGGACTTGTTATTAGAAACATAATTAAGTCTTTTTTTTTTTAGACCAATGGATGGGCAGCAAAAGAAAAAAAAGGATATACTGTATGTATTTTACATTTGACTCTATAAAAAGGATAAAATAAAGCCCATCACACAGTACTTCATGTCTAATTCTTATACGTCAACCCAATAAGAAATTAAATGACATTATTAGACACTTCCTCACAGTTGAAGTTATTTTATATTCATATAGAGAATGATCCAGAAATATGAATACAAAGGATTACATGTTTTCACTAAACGCTCAAGAGTGCAAATTGAGCTTTGTAGCATGTTTTAAGGTCTCTTTAACCTGTCTGTACAAATTGCATAAATCACAGCAATAAAGTCTTTAATACAAGGGCTGCAGTGTGTTGACCAGTTTTTGACCTCTTATCCTGGGCCCCAACTGACCCTAACTGAAGAGTTCATGCAGTCAATAGCAGGTCACCCAGGGCAGTGTTAAAGACAGTTTAATTCCAGTTTGATTGCAAGGTCATATAAATGCAGAACAGGTACTTTTCCTTTGTATGGAAACACAAATCAATTTTGTGAAATATCTGGCATCTACCATCACATTTCCCTTTCAGTAAAAAAGCAGGTTGCTAACAATATTTAAATTATTGTATACAACTATAACAATTATTATATGCATTTTACTTTAGACATTTATGCCCAACTGTAATGCATCCACTGCAATGTAATTGTTGATTTTTTTTTTAGAATTTCCCTTACAATTACATTCACTGTAAAAAGATGAATTTTATAACAAAACAAGATAAAGGGCCTAATTTATGAACAACAGTTTATCAAAAAACCAAAAATATAATTAAAATGTATAATAAAAAAGTCAGACCAAACTAGGATCCATGATTGGACCTTATTTATTATTTAAAAAGCATGATTTAATTGGATCGGGACAAACTCAATAAAATTGAGCGAAAACCAGAAATGTACAATTTTTTGGAGTTTTTTCCCAAATCACTTGATTTTTTCAGGCTCTTTCCCCGAAAAGCCCGAATTTTTTGGCTAATTCCAACACTGACTACACAAACTTCCAAACAGAATAGGGACTTCTCCCCTTGATGTATGTACAACCTCGGCAGGTCTGAGATTTTCAGATTAAGCCTTTTTATCATCAGGGTATAATAAATCCTAAATCCTTTTCGTTTTTTTCCAATAAAAATTCAGATTTTAAAGTAAGAAAATGAAGTTTTTGGCATTCAGACTTTAATAAATAACCGACTTGATGATTGTTATTCAAAGTAGTTTCTGTTTTCGGTCAGTGGAATAAGTTCAAGGAAGTGGTTAACCAAGTGCTAATCATTGTCTAATTTTTTAAGGAATCTGTATCTGTTTTAGCCATTTGTCACTCCTTTACTTTAAAACTTACCAGAGGCCTGAATAGTTTTCACTGAGGGTTCACTTGGGTCACACTCAAGATTTATGAGAGTCAGTGCCAGTCTATGAAAGAGAGAGCTGCAATTTGCCTCCTGCCACAAAGTACAACCTCCCATAACTTCACTCAAACATTTCCTTTAGCTTCTAAAGTGGCAGGGAAATGGATTGCCTGAACAGATACCAAAGCCAATATCAATAAAGGAAGATGGATGGAAACAGGGAGAGTGTCATGCCACTAAGCCAGAGTAAATGGACAGCAGACACAGGTTAAAATAACACAGGATAGTTATTTATATAAGCAAGCAGATGAAACATCTGTCAACTCATACAGTTTAACTGCTGGCAGCATTCATTCATTTGTCTGTAAAACGACAAAAATTCCTCAAGTGAAATCTGTAAAAAAAAATAATTACTGCTGACAAAACATTCCAAAATCAGCATTAGAGAATAAAACACGTACTCAGATCTAAAAATAGATGCTGACTTTTGAATTAATGTGCTTGACCAAGTAAAGGTAGAAATCTCCTTTCACATCTGGTGGTACACTGACAAAATCTGGTTTGATGATTGATTGGGCAAACATATTCATGAGTGGTTTATATAGCAATGTGATTATTTAAATGCATATCTTAGTTTTCCAAGGCAGGTAAAATGCTGCCAGCTTTGGGGCCCATTTACTTAGCTCGAGTGAAGGAATAGAATAAAAAATACTTTGAATTTCGAATGATTTTTTTGGCTACTTCGACCATCGAATGGGCTACTTTGACCTTCGACTACGACTTCGACTCAAACGATTCGAACTGAAAATCGTTTGACTATTCGACCATTCGATAGTCGAAGTACTGTCTCTTTAAAAAAAAACTTAGACCCCCTAGTTCGCCACCTAAAACCTACCGAAGTCAATGTTAGCCTATGGGGAAGGTCCCCATAGGCTTTCTATGTATTTTTTGGTCGAAGACAAATCGTTCGATAGATGGATTAAAATCACTCGAATTGAATTGCGGTAAATCCTTCGACTTCGATATTCGAAGTCGAAGGATTTCCATTCGGAAGTCGAATATCGAGGGTAAATTAACCCTCGATATTCGACCATAAGTAAATTTGCCCCTTTATGTTGTTTATTTGCTCTTCAAAATCCTTCACAGTGCTTTATCCTCATTGAAATTTATGTCAACTCAAATAAAGGTTTTGAATTTTATGAGACATGTACATTTTCCCCTAAACACTTATATATGGAGAATTAAAATCCATATATACAGTAACAGCACATACAAAATTAAAACTGGTGACTAAATGACTACACACTGCATTAAAGTTAGTAAGCAATTGTTTATCCTTCTGAGGTATGTTTTCTGGAGTGTGAGCATCTATTGTGATATATTTTGCCAGCTCTGCAAGTAAAGTTAATCAGAGCATTACAATGTTGCCAGCTCAAAGGTCAATGACTTACTGTTAAATGCATTAAAGTCAGCAATAATATATATGTATGTTAATCTACCCTGAGTTTGTAAAAAAGGTGCATATCCAATTTGTTTTGGAGCAGTAATTTTGTGCTATGAGAAATTGAGGGGCTTATTAATCAAAATTTGGATTTGTGTAATTCTAAAAGTTTTTTCTATTTTAAATAAACTAACACTTTAAAAACTATTACGGTATTCAATTCAGGTTTATCAAGTTTTTTAAGCTTGCAAACTCACTATTAGGAGGTATCTGTATTGTTTCAACCATTCTATTCATTAAAGCTTCTTATGTTTTGATTTTTTAAATATATAAGATAACATTTGTGTTTTTTTTAATTGTTAATACAAAGTAGAAAAACCTATAAAATTACTCAAATCTGAAATTTTGCCTAGGACATCTCAACTTGACTTCTACATGACCTTGCAAGCTTTTAGATGGCAAGTTTTACATTTAATTTTTCTATCTTAATAAATACTTGATTCGCAGTTATAGTTTGAGTTTGTTAGTTTTAGTGCACAAAAACCTAGAATTGCTGTTAAAACCCCAAATTCGATTATTGATAAATAAGCCTCTTAAAGTTCTAAAGTTTAGTGTCCGATATTTAAAAAGAACTAACCTTTGCTCTTTACGGCATGCCAAAAAAATGAAAACTCAAAGTACCTACTTATGCATTCAATTATGAATATATATAATAATACTAACTATAAAGTAAATGTATTTATTATTTATTTCGTCAGTTGTTTAATCTTGCCTAAATCTTGATTAAAGTTAGGCATATGGATAGTGCTGTTATCAAATTAACTTGAAATAGCAAATATAACTCAAAAGTCAATAAATAAAAAGAAACTAAAAATTAAATTGAGCAGGGCAGAATTTCTACAATTTACCTTCTGTATTTATTTTAATCTACATGTTTGATGAATACACCCATATATTATTATAACAGCAACAACAATAATAATAATGATAATAAAGGAATGCCATAGATAGGTTTAATTTAGTATCATTATTTGCCACATTATCACTAAGAGGGCTAGACAGGTGTGAGTTAGGAAATAATTCATGAAGGAAATAGAAAACAAAAAAAAATATACTGCAAATATGTTAAGACTGGGTTTCTAACCTGAACATATTGGAGCCTCATTGGTACACCTGCGCTGATCCCAAAGACACTTAGGTGCATATTTATCAAGAGTCGAATTTCGAAGTTAAAAATACTTCAAAATTCGACCATCGAATTGAAATACTACGACTTCGAATATCAAAGTCAAAGTTTTTTTTCATTGAATTTGGCTATCCTGCAGTCGAAGTAAAATCGTTTTGAAGGATTTCAGACTACAAAAAACTCAGGCTAACATAGAACTTCGGCAGGTTTAATTTGGCGAAGTATTGAAGTCGAAGTTTTTTCAAAGAGACAATACTTCGATTATTCGAACGATTTTACTTTGAGTCGAAGTATCCTATTCAATGGTCGAAGTATCCAAAAAATTACTTTGAATTTCGAATTTTTTTACTTTGAAAATTCCCTTGAATTCACTTCGACCCTTGATAAATCTGCCCCTTAGAACTAACTTTGTAGCTCACTTTGCATTCTATGCTCATAGCATTGTTAGATATAAACTGAAATTAAGTTTTGCATCTTCACACAAACACATACAATTATTTAATCCATCTGTAGCAAATGTACTTATTTAAAAGGGCATTCATTCAGTTCACCTATATCAAGACATCTAAAAACAGCTACATTTGGAAACATGAGGGTATCACAAGGATAGTGAGTAGGAATAGTCAGATTAGAGGGGGAAAGGTAGGTCCTAGGTGTCCATTGTTTCAAGGTCACAAATCTCTCCTTCAAATGCAGATTAGATTAGGAATAATAAATTTGGGACCAGAGATTATACACCCACCACAATGGGCAGCCACATACTGTAATTCCCATTTATGAGCTAGAAGACACTTTAAAGCTATTGTTACAAGCAAGAGATCTCCCTTATCTTGTTATTGACCAAAATTGAGATGTTAGATATTTGTCAATTTTTCTTGTGTCTTCTCACTAAAACTGCTGAGGTCCTTTCAACTAATGGCAAATCAGTGAGAAATTAAATATAAATCCTTCTATCAATCCACATACTTGTGAATTCTCAAGAATTACCAATAACTAATGAGTTGCTATACCAATTCTATGGGAATCTTGTGCAATGTAAAAAATATGCTCTGGAATCTTTGTGCTTGAGAAATTTCACATGGAAAATTATAAGCACCCCAGGAACATACAAGAACTTTACTCATGCATAAGATATGCTGAAAAAAACAAGAATATTTGAATTTGTATTAGTCTGCCCCTTACAGTGGAAGTAATCACTGCTATTGGTAGGGATTCAACAAAAACTGTTCAAGGAATGAGAACCTAGAATAAGAGCAGAAAACTTCCATCAAATGCAAGATTTATCTCATGAAAGATGCACTACAATAACTCCCATTTAATAACATCTTTTAAATGAATACAAACAGCATATGAAGCATTATGACATAAAAAATATATATATGGTAAAACAAAACAAATGTTGTGATATCTAGCATCTAATGTGACAACTATCTCTATTTGATCATTATACCATTATAAGGTAATGATTCAATAAGCAACATTAAGCAGGACCAATCATTTTTGTTCACATATGATATAAATCATTTGAATAAAAGAAAGGCACATACAAGCAAAAAGAGTTCAAAGGATGAAGCACTAGCTTAATGAGGCCTCCTGCCTCTCAACTGAAATTATATTTCATTTCTGGATCCCAAAGGGATTTGCTGGGTTTACTGCTGAGATTACATCCTATTTTTTAAAGATATTCTGGTTAAGTGCTCCTTATTAAAAGAAAATGAGATCATTACTTACAAGACAAGTGTATTTTATAAATGACTCCAAACAATATGATGCATATGATTCGTTATTGATAATTGGAAATAAGCGAAATAATATTTTAACTTTGTCTTAACTGTACACAGCACACTGCGCAATATGCTGGCGCTCTATAAATACATGTTAATAATAATAATAATAGGAGCCTATGTGGCAGAAGGGCAAAGTGGCCATCGCTAGCGAAAATTCACCAGAAATCTCATCTGGAGGGTCATCAGCTATTTTCTAACAGGCGTAAACGGTAATTCACGAGCAAAAGAGACCATCACTAGCGTAGTTTCACAACCCTGCCAGTTCTCATTCCATTGTTGCTGTCATTCCTCAGAAATGATCATCCTTTATACACTTTGCAAACCAAGGAACAAAAAAAACATGTGAAAAAAAATATGTGAAAGACCATAGATTGTATTAACACAATAATAGTGAACAACAGTAAAGTGTATTAAGGGTTAATAGCACCCCAGGAATGCTTGCCAACAAAAAAAACTCCTTAGGAGTAAACAGGGCACCCACAACACCAGCCATGAGGTGCAACCACACTCCGATGAGTAAAAGTAAAAGCAGGTAAGCTTCACTCCACACAACCACCTCTTGGTTCCACTACCCAAGAAGTTACCAAAATGCATTATACTAAACAGGGGAATACAAGCCCCTTGTCACCAGCAAGCATCACTCCCAACTGAGCACCCAAGCTGTGACAAAATCAAGCAATCCCCAAAAAATTTAAACAAGGGGGCAAAGGTGGGATGCTGCTTCCTTCAATGGAAAAGGAGGTACAAATTCCCTGTAACTCCCCATTCACCCTCCACCTACCCTTATCATTTGATAAATTTCAAAAACTCAAATTTTGTAGCATCTAATATCTGTTTTTTAGCATCTACAATTTCTTTGGCTCAACCATCTTAAATATGAATAGAAATAATTGAAATACCTTGATACACCAAATTACTGTATGTGGCATGATTTATGGCAAAATGGAAATAGTCCATATGACTTTTTATGGATGACACCTCTGCTAAGGAATAGACAAACCTACATGTTTTTGTCATAAAAGTCTATAACAATTAGTTGACTTCAGAATTTCATATATTTTTGGAAAGTATACATTTTGACATAATTCATATGTATGTGTTCAGGTGGGTTAGTTTTATTACTAATAGCAATATATTCAAGCCAACCAGCTATGTAAACTATGTCCCTGGTATGTCTAGCCCTACACCTAGTGGCCCATTTATTAAACCTCAATTGTTTCTGCTCGAGGTTTCTAGGGGGAAAACGCTAATTTGATTGTTTTAAAAACCTCACATTTTTAGAGATTTATCATACCCCAAAGCTGTTAAAAATCCGAAAATATGCCATGGCAAACTTGTTGGGGTCATGTAGAAGTCAATTGCAGATGTCCCTGGAGTTGTTTCTAGACATTGTGATCTGAGCTAGGTTATCTTCCAATAATCCAAAAAAGTTGCTTTTTCACAGCAAAAATTTGATAAAATTGAGTTTTCGGAGCATCAATCGTATGGTACGAATTGATTCTCGATTATGTTGTGACATTTTGTCACTCCATTTTTTAGAAAAGAATTATTGATAAATGAGTTCAATTTGTGGAATGGAGTTTGGTCCACTTTGTTTAAAAAAAAAAAAGAGATAAATTCATGTTTTAGTAAACCAGCACCGTAGCTTGTTCTGATTAAGAATTCTCTTGTTTCGTTATACCTGCAATTTGCTTTCCAAGGTTAAAACTCTGGAATCATCAGCTGACCACTCTATATGAGCTATAGCAAAAGAAAAAGTTGTGATCAACACTTAAATGATTCCAAAACATTAGGTGGGGGTGCAAAGAGGGTGGTGTAGAGGGTGGTGTTGTACTATTAAATGCATACAGACATAGACAAGAAACCCTCTGCACTCACCCGTATTAGGGTAGTTATTAAGGGCATTAAAACATTTTACTTTACATTGCTGGCATTTCAGAAATATTTATTCAGAACTTATTGCACTTTCCTAATCTTGGGCTCCCAGCTGTAGTACAATTCATAAAGTAAAGTTTAACCCATATATTTTTATGCATTCTGCAAATGTATGCCTATATCACAAATGACAAAAGTAGGAAACAAATAAAAAAAACCCATAAAGGTACAGGTTTATCAAGGATCGAATTGAAAACTGTCAAATTCGACTAGGGAGTTATTCAAATTCGATTCAAGTTTTTTAAAAAAAAATTTGAATTAGATTTATCATACTCTGGCCCTTTAAGAATTTGAATTCAACTATTTGCCACCTAGTTAATGGGAGAGGTCCAGGGTTCAATTTGGAGATGTTTGCAGCCTTCCTGACATTCAAGTTTTTTTCAGAAAAAAAACTCAAATCAAGTTTGATTGACTTCGAATTAGATTAGAATTTTCAGGTCATTTCAATTCATATGATTTTTAAAAATTAGATTTTAATAATGAATTTTGATTGGTCAAATTTCGAATTTATGGGAATATAGGGGAGTTTTAAAAAATCCACATGAATTCGGAATTCGACTTTTGATAAATGTGCCTCAAAATGTGCCCTCTTAATCATAGTTGCCAAAAACAAGGGAGCCTCTGAAAGAAAGGTCAAACAAATATGAATAATTTTACCTGAATATACTGAATATAATAAATATATAATAGAAATAAATATATATTAAATTATTGCACATTTATGGTATTGTGCATATAATCATTTCATTCTATAAAAAATGCATTAATGTTGAGAAGATTTTGTTTTTATTCTCATTAAAATCTTGGATTGCTTTCATACTTACCCATAAATATAAGAAGTGAAATCTCAGAATCACCAGCGTATTTGAGCAAAAGTTTGATACAAAAGTTAAAGTTTTACCTGGTGAGTTCCTGTGGTTTTATTAAGCTGGACAGAGTAATTCACATGCACTGGAGAGGAACTGGAAGGCAAAATGTATCCTGGGTATAAAGCCTAAGGGTACAATAAAATAAATAAATAACTCTTTGTGGTTAGATGAATTTACATGGGAAAGTTACAATGTTATATTCCTGACTGCAGTTTTAAAAATAAAAACAATTAGGGGCAGATGTATGAAGGGTCGAATATCGAGGGTTAATTAACCCTCGATATTCGACTAGGATATCGCGCAAATGCTGCGATCGAACGATCGAAGGATTATTCCTTCGATCGAACGATTAAATCCTTCGAATCGAACGATTCGAAGGATTTTAATACAACGATCGAAGGAATATCCTTCGATCAAAAAAACTTAGGCAAGCCTATGGGGACCTTCCCCATAGGCTAACATTGACTTCGGTAGCTTTTAGCTGCCGAAGTAGGGGGTCGAAGTTTTTTTTAAAGAGGCAGTACTTCGACTATCGAATGGTCGAATAGTCGAACGATTTTTAGTTCGAATCGTTCGATTCGTAGTCGTAGTCGAAGGTCGAAGTAGCCCATTCGATGGTCGAAGTAGCCCAAAAAACACTTCGAAATTCGAAGTTTTTTTACTTCGAATCCTTCACTCGAGCTTCATGAATCGGCCCCTTAGTGTTTATCATCTGTAAATGTAAAATCAATAGATGAAATGTACACAGTTTATTTAAAATGATCAATATATATATATATATATATAAGAAGAAAAGCTGTAGCTTGTAGGTTCAATAAAATGCAACTTTTATTTAACTTAGATGACAGATTAGAAGCATCAACGTTTCGGTCCATGGTCTGGGACCTTTGTCAAGATGCACTACCATATTTAAAAACAGACAATAAAAATGCCAAATATAAAGGTTTAAAATCCCGCCTTTTTAGTGACATCACACACTATTATGTTAATGAGTGCACATTGGACAAAAGCAAAAAAAGGCAAAAAAAGACTGACAGAAGTAAAGTATTATCTATACAGTCCAATATGTGGAATAAATACAAATCCAAAAATGATTAAAAATATATTATCTTTTAGCCAGAAAGCAGCTGTATGTGAAATACTCATTGAGACCTTTGGGGGAAAGAGTGTCAAGTGTTTTTATCCAAAAGGTTTCACGTTGAAGGAGGAGTCGAGATCTATCTCCACCCCTTCTAGGCATTGGTATGTGGCCAATAGCCATAAATTTAAAAGTCGGTATATGGTGGCCCACCTCCGTGTTTAGCCACCGGTTTGGTGTTTTTTTGGTCCCTGAAGGCAGTATTAACCGCTGATCTATGAGCGTCAATACGAAGTCTCAACATTAGATCTGTTTTGTCCACATATGAAAGCCCACAAGGGCATGTAATGAGATAAATCACATGTGTTGTAGTACATGTTATGTGATGACGTATCTTGTATCTATGGCCAGTGAGGGGGTGTACAAAACTGGTGCCCGGTGTCATGGACCTACATGACAAACATGATGGGCACTTAAAACACGGTTTATTGGAGGGTAGCCAAGTGTTTACTGTTTGGCTCTCATTATAGCAGTGAACAGGATCACTGGATACTAAAAAGGTCATGGAGACTTTGTCCACGTCGGAAGCACATCAAAGGCTTGATTGTGGGAAGAGGACATGTTAGTAAAGCATGTTGACATTATAAGTGGACTTATTTTCTGCAAACTATCATCTAGTTGTTGTTCAGAGATTTTAAGTCTCGCTTTCTGTAGTGCCTCATCTAATAATTTAGTGTCATAGCCACAGCATATGAATCGCTCCCTCATCTGTGTCAATTTTTTTCCACATGTGGTTGGATTTGAATTGTTTCTCAATACATGACAAAATTGTGACACAGGTAAGGAGCGTTTCAATGAGGGCGCCATCGTGGTCCCAGACACCTGTTGGTAATAGCTATTTTCAAATATAAAATAATTAAATGTGAGACACATCTGTAATAGCTCAATGACAAAACAGATGGGTGGCCCTTTGTAGTTAATGAGGGATTTTTCAACCGCGATCATCCCATCTTGGTGTGGGATACTGGTGTATAAACTAACCACATCTATGGTGGCAAGTAGTTTGGGATCATTGTCTTGCCAATTAAATTCAAAATGTAGCCATTAAACTGTTTAAAAAAGCAATTGATAAGAAGGTTGATACATTGTGTACCAAACGAGATAGAATTCATAAGAATTTATCTAAAGGAGAATTGCGTAGTGACAAATCTTTGGTAATACGTCCTGCTGATAAGGATGGAGGCATAGTCCTGTTAAATTATAGTGATTACCGATTGGAAATATTGACACAATTTCAGATATTTCGATAAACAAAACATTACCCAGTCTGGGCATTCAAAATAGACAAATTGTTACAAATGGCTCTCACCAATGGGTGGATTAAAAATTCATGCAGATGATCGATGAAATTAACAATATTTCGGAGACTATTAAGTTCACTGCCAAATGTGGCACGGAACTTGAATTTTTAGATTTACAGCTACATCTACATGATACCAGTGCCGAATATTATTTATTCCGTAAAACCACCGATTGAAATACTCTTCACGCCACAAGTTGTCACGCACCAGCATTGAAACGCTCCTTACCTGTGTCACCATTTTGTCGTGTATTGAGGAACAATTCAAATCCAACCAAATGTGAAAAACAATTGACACAGATGAGGGAGTGATTAATATGCCGTGGCTATGACACTAAATTATTAGATGATACACTACAGAAAGCGAGACTTAAAACCTCTGAAAAACAACTAGATGATAGTTCGCAGAAAATAAGTCCACTTATAATGTCAACATGCTTTACTAACATGTCCTCTTCCCACAATCAAGCCTTTAGAGCTAATTGGAAAATTATTTAAAGGGGAAGGAAACCTAGTTGGCGCAAACCCCCCCGTGTGTTGCCCACCCTCCCTCCTCCCCCTGGCCTACCCGTCCCGCTGGGCAAATGCCCCTAACTTGTTACTTACCCTTCTGCGCAGGTCCAGTCCAGGGAGTTCACAGACGACATCTTCTTCCACGCGATCTTCTTCCTGCTTTGACCAGCGCATGCGCAGTAGGAGCATTTCACCGGTACGATCTACTGCGCATTCGTCAAAAGTACTTTGTGACTTTTGGCGCATGCACAGTAGATCCGTACTGGCGAAATGCTTCTACTGCGCATGCGCCAAAACGCCGTTCAAAGCAGGAAGAAGATCGCGTGGAAGAAGATGTCGTCTGTGAACTCCCTGGACTGGACCTGCGCAGAAGGGTAAGTAACAAGTTAGGAACATTTGCCCAGCGGGATGGGTAGGCCAGGGGGGAGGAGGGAGGGTGGGCAACACACTGGAGGGGGGAGGGTTTTTGCGCCAACTAGGTTTCCTTCCCCTTTAAGCAGATGACACATTGGGCTGCCTTTGTCCCGATCCACCTATGATGGGCTTCTGTCGTGGACAAAGTCTCTGTGACCTTTTTAGTATCCAGTGATCCTCTTCACTGCTATAATGAGAGCCAAACGGTAACCACTTGGCTACCCTCCCATAAACCAGGGTGTTTTAAGTGCCCATCATGTTTGTCATGTAGGTCCATGACACCGGGCACCAGTTTTGTACACCCCCTCACTGGCCATAGATACAAGTTTCGTCATCACATAACATGTACTACAACACATGTGATTTATCTCATTACATGCCCTTGTGGGCTTTCATATGTGGACAAAACAGATTTAATGTTGAGACTTCGTATTGACGCTCATAGATCAGCGGTTAATACTGCCTTCAGGGACCAAAAAACACCAAACCGGTGGCTAAACATTTTTTTAGAGGTGGGCCACCATGTACCAACTTTTAAATTTATGGCTATTGACCACATACCAATGACTAGAAGGGGTGGCATAGATCACGACTTCTCCTTCAACGTGAAACCTTTTGGATAAAAACACTTGACACTCTTTCTCCCCAGGTCTCAATGAGTATTGCACATACAGCTGCTTTCTGGCTAAAATATAATATGTTTTTAATCATTTTTGGATTAGTATTCATTCCACATATTTGACTGTATAGATAATACCTCTGTCAGTCTTTTTTTGCCTTTTTTTGCTTTTGTCCAATATGCACTCATTGACATAATAGTGTGTGATGTCACTAACAAGGCAGGATTTTTAAACCTTTATGTTTGGCATTTTTATTGTCTGTTTTTAAATATGGTAGTGCATCTTGACAAAGTTCCCAGACCATGGACCGAAACGTTGATGCTTCTAATATGTATCATCTAAGTTAAATAAAAGTTTGCCGCTACAGCTTTTCTTCTACTACTCAACACTGACACAGCACCCGGAAGTGGAATACTCGAGTATAGCGTGTGCTTAGCATGTTGAGAGTGGCAATTTTGACATTTTGAAAAATAATTGAAAACAGAATATATCTCTTGAATGCACACCTAAAATACATTCCATTACTGTAAAAATTTATTTTTTTGGGCTCATTTACTAATACGGATGCTAAATCGCACAATTGCAGTGACCAACAGCAGCAAATAAGCAATTGGCTTGAACAGACTGCATCAAGTTATGAAAGCAATAATCTTATTGGTTACTATAGCTAATTACAGTGGGGCACTTACAACCTATGTTAGTATAGCATGTTTATTTTAATCAAATTATTAACCATATTTTATGACAATTGACTCTTTAAGCATTACGTTATGGGTAGCAAGGTGGTGCAATAGCTGTACAGGTTGTACCTGTTATCCAGAATGCTCAGGTGGTGCTTCAGTTGAACTGAAGAAGCTGCTCAGATGAGTAGTGAAATTTCTTCAATGATTAGTCCAGTTACTCTAGAATTATTTATACTAGACATGGGAGATGTCCTTCCCATAATTTCTGACCTTTCTGGATAATGGGTTTCGAAATAACATATCCCATACCTGTATTTCATGACAGTCAAAACACTATGGGGCAAATTTACTAAAGGGTGAAGTGACTAATGCTGGCAAAAATTCGCCAGTGTGACGTCATTTCTGTACTTAGACGTTTTACTAACGGGCGCAGGCGTAACTTCGCTAACAAAGGAGATAGACACTATTGCAACTTCGCACTCTAACAGACTTAACTCTGCAAATTCACTAAGATGCGGATTTTACTGAACGTTAGCTCTTCAGCCAGACTTGCCTTCGCCAGCTCAGACCAGGCGATGTGCAATGGAGTGTTTAGGACTTCCTCAATTTCCAAAAAAACTCCTGCGTCTGTTCACTTTTTCAGGGTGATAGGCTGCAAAAGTCCGTAATATTTTTTTTAGTTACCCGGATTCCCCCCTACATTTCCTAACATATGGCACATAAACTATACACTGGGCTCATGTGTAGGGCAATATAACAACTCTATTTTAGTGTTTTAAGGTTCCCTGGACTTGTGTAATGTAATGTATTTGCTGCAACATATACGTGCATTCAACTTTCACTTCCTGCTGTATGCAAATTAGCAAACGCTAGCGCAACTTTGCTTTGCTTGCCGAAGTAACGCTAGCGCAACTTCGCCAGTGTTCTTCCTCCTGGATGTAACTTAGCATGTTAGTGAATTAGCGTTGTCTGGGCGAATTTACGCCTGGTGAAGTCTTGCGATGTGAGCGAATTGGACTCTAGCGCAAATTCGGCGCTCAGTGACTCTGCCCCTATGTGTTGAGTATTGCGGTTTCCTCCCATACTACAAATTCAGCTATTGTTATCAGTTATTGTGTTTCCACACAACTTGCTTCAGGCAGCATGGACCCTTTCTCAAGTGTGAGTGGTTGCATTCAAACACCAACATTTAAATGTCCCACCCACCAAGTTACTTAAATATATACATATTAAACAATATGCAACTATAGGGTGAATAAAGTTCATATTTAAAAATATCCATGTGAGAATTAGAATAGTCCATAGGTAGTGTCCACAGTATAGTCCATATACATTGTGGAATAAGTCTAAAAGAAACACTGTTATATCCAAACTGCAATATAAACATCCTGGAAAAAAGAAATAACTTGCTACTGGTACTGCCTCCTAATCTTGCCTAATCATGGGGACACACCAGTATCCAGGCATTTCAACCATATGTGCCACAATCAGGCATAATAGAAATGGTTTGTGTTATAAAAATGCTTAGCCAGGAGCCTATTAACTTACCTGTATGTGTTTGGAGTTTCAAAGGAATCTAGAGTACATGTAGGAAACCCATGCAGATGTGGGGAGAATATACAAATGGTTCCCTAACTGTAGTCTACTTTTTCAACGCTGCCATGAAAGTCCACAAACTAACCACTGAGCTACCTATTTTTGTTTATTTAATATTTGTATTTATATATTGTGGCCATGAACAAATCAAACAATGTCCCTAAGGCATTTGTCTTGTATTTCTCTTTTTTCAGTCATGCACCTGAACATGTTTTAGCACAATGTAATATACAAAAATGGACTCTAAATAAGGATACAAATGATATATTTACAAGTAGTAATTTTAACAGCCAACTTTAAATTGCCTCAGGAAGAAATAAAAAGTACAAGAGAGAATAGCATTAACTTGGAAAATGGTTTTTGACTTTGCAAACAATTTACGGTAAAAGGGATGGAAATGGTGGAGCAAAGGGAGCAGAAATCCACAAGCCAAATGAGCTTTTGTTGAGGACTCAGCGATTTGTCAAATGGCTTTGGCAGAAGTCAAGCCACAAGGTCAACAGGTCTTGACCTTAAGAGTGTTAAAAATCACACATTGTAAGAGAGGAGACAAGGGAATAGAAGCAATGGAAGGACAATAAATGGATTTGGACAAAAAGTGTCCTCTTCTTAATTCAGGTAAGTAACTTTATTGAAAGTGACAAGGAATAGAAGAGTAATAATGCAAGGTACCTTTCAAAAAATAGACAATAGGAAGGAACATACATTTTACTGGATATCTTTAAGAGGCAAAGATTATAATTGTAACCATAATCTGGTTATCTAGTTGGGCAAAAATCTCTACTGAAAATATCAGTTGTCACACAAACTCTTCACTCAAATCTTATTTGTTTTCTTTTCAATGCTGTTCTGGTTGGTGGTTTATACTGAAATGGCAAATTTTAAGTCAGAGGTCAGAAGGTGACAAATTGTGAAAGCTGTTGATGCCATTCAAGTGATCAAACCTTTCAATTTCCACTATTCATCAGAATCTGTCCTGAGGATTTTCCTGCATATGCTGCATCACAAATATATTGAATTACAAAGTCAGGTGGTAAATATATATATTTAACGCAATTGTGTTTCTACTATTTGACATGGCTGACATTGTCTGACAGGTCAGCTGTATAATTTACCCCTCATACTATTTCAAAATTATAATAATTACTGTAGTTTTTTTTAAATTGTAACTGAGTAAAAAACATAACTTTGAGTTATAAATTGCCATACTGTATTTTTCCAATGCAAAATGTATTTATTGTTTATTTCAAAACAAGACACACTTTCCTTATATAATGTGGAGTATAACATGACTGATGAAACAAATATTATATGCGTTCGATAGAACAAGTTACTTTTTTGTTGTGTTATTATTATTAGGGATGTAGCGAACGTCGGAAAAAAACGGTTCGCGAACCCCATAGACTTCAATGGGAAGGCGAACTTTAACATCTAAAAAAAAAATTTCTGGCCAGAAAAATGATTTTAAAGTTGTTTAAAGGGTGCAACGACCTGGACAGTGGCATGCCAGAGGGGGATCAAGGGCAAAAATGTATCTGAAAAATCTGCCTGTGTGTGCTTGGAAGAGATAGTGTAGGGGGAGAGCTGTTAGTGATTTCAGGGACAGATGATAGTAAGTTTGCTGGCTAGTAATCTGCTTGATACTGCTCTGTATTGGAGGGACAGAAGTCTGCAGGGATTTGAGGGACATTTTAGCTTAGGTAGCTTTGCTGGCTAGTAATCTACTGTTCTCTTTAAACAACTGCCATACGTTGACCTTGTAGGCATTGTTTGCCCAGTTTTTTTGGACGCAGCCACTGAAGCACAGTTGCCAGAAAAAATATGCCATATAAATGCTGAAAATAGTCATTTTTCGCCATACGTTGACCTTGTAGACATTGTTTGCCCAGTTTTTTTGGTTGCAGCCACTGAAGCACAGTTGCCAGAAAAAATATGCCATATAAATGCTGAAAATAGTCATTTTTCGCCATACGTTGACCTTGTAGACATTGTTTGCCCAGTTTTTTTGGTTGCAGCCACTGAAGCACAGTTGCCAGAAAAAATATGCCATATAAATGCTGAAAATAGTCATTTTTTGCCATACGTTGACCTTGTAGGCATTGTTTGCCCAGTTTTTTTGGTCGCAGCCACTGAAGCACAGTTGCCAGAAAAAATATGCCATATAAATGCTGAAAATAGTCATTTTTTGCCATATACGTTGAGTCAACGTATGGCAAAAAATGACTATTTTCAGCATTTATATGGCATATTTTTTCTGGCCTCTGTGCTTCAGTGGCTGCGGCCAAAAAAACTGGGCAAACAATGCCTACAAGGTCAACGTCGTTGACCTTGTAGGCATTGTTTGCCCAGTTTT
This sequence comes from Xenopus laevis, assembly GCF_017654675.1. Lineage (NCBI taxonomy): Eukaryota > Metazoa > Chordata > Amphibia > Anura > Pipidae > Xenopus > Xenopus laevis. Next base: position 193,917,221 of record NC_054371.1, read on the forward strand.
TTTGGCCGCAGCCACTGAAGCACAGAGGCCAGAAAAAATATGCCATATAAATGCTGAAAATAGTCATTTTTTTGGTCGCAGCCACTGAAGCACAGTTGCCAGAAAAATTATGCCATATAAATGCTGAAAATATGCATTTTTTTGGTTGCAGCCACTGAAGCACAGAGGCCAGAAAAATTATGCCATATAAATGCTGAAAATATGCATTTTTTTGGTTGCAGCCACTGAAGCACAGAGGCCAGAAAAATTATGCCATATAAATGCTGAAAATATAAATTTTTTTGGTTGCAGCCACTGAAGCACAGAGGCCAGAAAAATTATGCCATATAAATGCTGAAAATATGCATTTTTTTGGTTGCAGCCACTGAAGCACAGAGGCCAGAAAAATTATGCCATATAAATGCAGAAAATATGCATTTTTTTGGACGCAGCCACTGAAGCACAGTTGCCAGAAAAAATATGCCATATAAATGCTGAAAATAGTCATTTTTTGCCATACGTTGACCTTGTAGACATTGTTTGCCCAGTTTTTTTGGTTGCAGCCACTGAAGCACAGAGGCCAGAAAAAATTAAACCAGTAGGGTTTGCACCCTAGTTTGTAACGGTGGCGGAGGGAGGAGGAGGACGCTAAAGGACAGCTGTGTGTGGAGTCATGAGGCTTGAAGAGAAGGACAGCTGCATAGAAGTCAGAACAAGTCTTCCGGCGTGCAGTAACCCTCCGAGATCCACCCCTCATTCATTTTAATAAAGGTCAGGTAATCGACACTTTTGTGACCTAGGCGAGTTCTCTTCTCAGTTACAATCCCTCCTGCTGCACTGAAGGTCCTTTCTGAGAGCACACTTGAGGCTGGGCAAGACAAGAGGTTCATGGCAAATTGTGACAGCTCTGGCCACAGATCAAGCCTGCGCACCCAGTAGTCCAGGGGTTCATCGCTCCTCAGAGTGTCGATATCTGCAGTTAATGCCAGGTAGTCCGCTACCTGCCGGTCGAGGCGTTCTTTGAGGGTGGATCCAGAAGGGTTGTGGCGCTGCCTTGGACAGAAAAACATTTGCATGTCTGACGTTACAGACTGGCCAAAGGGCTTTGTCCTTGCAGGTGTGCTCGTGGCAGGATTACTGGCACCTCTGCCCCTGGAATGTTGATGAGTTCCTGAAGTGACATCACCCTTAAAAGCATTGTACAACATGTTTTGCAGGCTGGTTTGTAAATGCCGCATCTTTTCGGACTTGTGGTATGTTGGTAACATTTCTGACACTTTATGCTTGTACCGAGGGTCTAGTAGCGTTGCGACCCAGTACAGGTCCTTCTCCTTAAGCCTCTTGATACGGGGGTCCTTCAACAGGCATGACAGCATGAAAGACCCCATTCTCACAAGGTTGGATGCAGAGCTATCCATCTCCGCTTCCTCATTATCAAGGACTGCATCATCCACGGTCTCCTCCCCCCAGCCACGTACAAGACCAGGGGTCCCCAAAAGGTCACCACTAGCCCCCTGGGAAGCCTGCTCCTGTTGGTCCTCCTCCTCCTCCTCCACAAAGCCACCTTCCTCCTCTGACTCCACTTCTGGCACCTCTCCCTGCGTTGCAGCAGGTGCCTGGGTTCGTTCTGGTGATTCCGACCAGAAATCGTGCGCTTCCAGCTCCTCGTCACGCTGGTCTACAGCCTCATCTGTCACTCGTCGCACGGCACGCTCCAGGAATAAAGCGAAGGGTATTAGGTCGCTGATGGTGCCTTCGGTGCGACTGACCATATTTGTCACCTCTTCAAAAGGTCGCATGAGCCTGCAGGCATCGCGCATAAGCACCCAGTAACGGGGGAAAAAAATCCCCAGCTGTGCAGATCCAGTCCTACCACCCAGTTCAAAAAGGTACTCGTTGACGGCCCTTTGTTGTTGCAGCAGACGTTCCAACATAAGGAGCGTTGAATTCCAGCGAGTCTGGCTGTCAGAAATCAAACGCCTGACTGGCATGTTGTAGCGCTGCTGAATGTCAGCAAGGCGTGCCATGGCTGTGTAGGAACGTCTGAAATGGGCCGACACCTTTCTGGACTGGGTGAGAACGTCCTGGAATCCTGGGTACTTGGAGACAAAACGTTGGACTATTAAATTTAACACATGTGCCATGCAGGGCACATGTGTTAAATTGCCTAGTCTCAACGCTGCCAACAGATTGCTTCCATTGTCACACACCACTTTTCCGATCTGCAGTTGGTGTGGGGTCAGCCACCGATCGGCCTGTGACTGCAGAGATGACAGGAGTACAGATCCGGTATGGTTTTTGCTTTCCAGGCACGTCATCCCCAAGACAGCGTGACAACGGCGTACCTGGCACGTCGAATAGCCTAGGGGGAGCTGGGGGTGCACAGGTGTGGAGGAGGAGAAGGAGGACCCAGCAGCAGAGTAAGAAGAAGAAGAAGACGAGGTAGAGAGCGATGGAGGAGTAGAGGTGGTGGCAGAACCGCGTGCAATCCGTGGCGGTGACACCAACTCCACTGTTGTTGTTGAGCTACCCATTCCCTGCTTCCCAGCCATTACCAAGTTCACCCAGTGGGCAGTGTAGGTGACATACCTGCCCTGACCATGCTTGGAGGACCATGCGTCAGTAGTCATATGGACCTTTGGCCCAACACTAAGTGACAGAGATGCGGTAACTTGGCTCTGCACATGTTGGTACAGGTGTGGTATTCCCTTTTTAGAAAAAAAATTGCGGCTGGGTACCTTCCACTGCGGTGTCCCAATTGCTACAAATTTGCGGAAGGCCTCAGAGTCCACCAGCTGGTATGGTAAAAGCTGGCGGGCTAAGAGTGCAGACAAGCCAGCTGTCAGACGCCGGGCAAGGGGGTGACAGTCAGACATTGGCTTCTTACGCTCAAACATGGCCTTCACAGAAACTTGGCTGGTGGCAGATGACTGGGAATGGGAACAGGTGGTCAAGGTGGAAGGCGGAGTGGAGGGTGGTTCAGACGGGTCAAGGAGAGCAGAGGTAGAGCAGTAAGATGCTGGACCAGAAGGAGTGTGGCTTTTAGTTTGCCTGTTGCCTTTGAGGTGTTGCTCCCAAAGTGCTTTGTGCTTGCCGCTCATGTGCCTTCGCATAGAAGTTGTACCTATGTGGCTGTTGGGCTTACCAAGGCTCAGTTTCTGACTGCACTCATTGCAAATTACAATGCTTTTGTCAGAGGCACACACATTAAAAAAATCCCACACTGCTGACTTTTTGGAAGTGTGCGATCTGGCGGTAACAGTAGAAGTTGGCGGCATTGGCGGCAATGGCGGGTGCGTTGGCCGGCTGAACACAGGTGCCGATACATGTTGTTGCCCTACTGATCCCTGCGGGCTGTCCTCCCTGCTTCTTCTAAGTCTTATTCTCCTACTGCCTCTCTGACTCTCCGTCTCTCCATCTGAACTACCCTCCTCTTGCTCTCTTCTACTAGGCACCCACAAAACATCAATCTCCTCATCATCATTCTCCTCAGATGCATCAATTTCTTCTGACACATCACAGAAGGAAGCAGCAGCGGGGACCTCCTCCTCATCACTCATTATGTCCATCTCTGTCGTGTTCTCTGCCAGAATTAAATCTGGTGTAAGGTCCTCATCTTCTTCTGGCAATAATGGTTGCGCATTACTCAGTTCAAGAAACTCATGGGAAAATAACTCCTCTGACCCCAGTGAAGAAGGGGCACCGGTGGTGGAGGAAGTGTTACGTGGGGTGGCCATAGCAGTGGAGGATGAGGAGGATGTTGTGGTAAAGTTAGAAACGGTAGAGGATGGGGTGTGCTGTGTAAGCCAGTCAACTACCTCTTCAGCATTTTGGGAGTTCAGGGTCATTGGCTTTTTAAAACTGGGCAATTTGCTAGGGCCACAGGATTGCATAGCAGCACGGCCCCTAGCACGGCCTCTGCGTGGCGGCCTGCCTTTGCCTGGCATTATTTTTTAAAAAACAACAACAACAACAAAAACTCAGTTGGTTTTTCTGGAAACGATAATACACACAGCTAGATGGCGGGTTGAAGAAAACAGTGTGCAAATAATGCCTACAAGGTCAACGTATACACTACTACAGCGGTGGATACGGATTACGTAAAATATATTATGGCTGCTTGAAAAAAGTCACTCCGGTGTTTTTTCTGGAGACGGTAATATTATGGATATTTAGACAGAATGTGAACAAGGTCACACAGCTAGATGGCGGGTTGAAGAAAACAGTGTGCAAATAATGCCTACAAGGTCAACGTATACACTACTACAGCGGTGGATACGGATTACGTAAAATATATTATGGCTGCTTGAAAAAAGTCACTCCGGTGTTTTTTCTGGAGACGGTAATATTATGGATATTTAGACAGAATGTGAACAAGGTCACACAGCTAGATGGCGGGTTGAAGAAAACAGTGTGCAAATAATGCCTACAAGGTCAACGTATACACTACTACAGCGGTGGATACGGATTACGTAAAATATATTATGGCTGCTTGAAAAAAGTCACTCCGGTGTTTTTTCTGGAGACGGTAATATTATGGATATTTAGACAGAATGTGAACAAGGTCACACAGCTAGATGGCGGGTTGAAGAAAACAGTGTGCAAATAATGCCTACAAGGTCAACGTATACACTACTACAGCGGTGGATACGGATTACGTAAAATATATTATGGCTGCTTGAAAAAAGTCACTCCGGTGTTTTTTCTGGAGACGGTAATATTATGGATATTTAGACAGAATGTGAACAAGGTCACACAGCTAGATGGCGGGTTGAAGAAAACAGTGTGCAAATAATGCCTACAAGGTCAACGTATACACTACTACAGCGGTGGATACGGATTACGTAAAATATATTATGGCTGCTTGAAAAAAGTCACTCCGGTGTTTTTTCTGGAGACGGTAATATTATGGATATTTAGACAGAATGTGAACAAGGTCACACAGCTAGATGGCGGGTTGAAGAAAACACTGTGCAAATAATGCCTACAAGGTCAACGTATACACTACTACAGCGGTGGATACGGATTACGTAAAATATATTATGGCTGCTTGAAAAAAGTCACTCCGGTGTTTTTTCTGGAGACGGTAATATTATGGATATTTAGACAGAATGTGAACAAGGTCACACAGCTAGATGGCGGGTTGAAGAAAACACTGTGCAAATAATGCCTACAAGGTCAACGTATACACTACTACAGCGGTGGATACGGATTACGTAAAATATATTATGGCTGCTTGAAAAAAGTCACTCCGGTGTTTTTTCTGGAGACGGTAATATTATGGATATTTAGACAGAATGTGAACAAGGTCACACAGCTAGATGGCGGGTTGAAGAAAACACTGTGCAAATAATGCCTACAGGGCAAATAATGCCTAAAAGGTCAACTTATACACTACTACAGCGGTAGTAAAATAAAAAAAGTAAAATAAAAAAAAATGAATATTAAAAAAAAAAAATTAAAGTTGGTGCTGCTGAACTACTAGGAGCAGCAGATTAGCACACCAGTCCCACTCCCCAACACTGCTAGACTAATAGCACTGGGCTCTTATAGTAGTAGTAGTAGTAGTAGTAAAACAACAAAAAAATAAATAAAAGCAGTCCTTACAAGGACTACTGTTATTGCAGCAGTCAGCAGATGAGATCAGAAGCAGGACAGCTGCCCACTGCAGCTACATACAGAGCACTGCAGTAGAAGGTAGATTACTAGCCAGCAAAGCTACCTAAGCTAAAATGTCCCTCAAACCCCTGCAGACTTCTGTCCCTCCAATAACAGAGCAGTATCAAAACGATTACTAGCCAGCAAACTTTCAACTGTCCCTGAAATCACTAACAGGCAGCAGCTCTCTCCCTACACTATCTCTTCAGCACACACAGGCAGAGTGAAAAAACGCTGCAGGGCTTCGGTTTTTATAGGGAAGGGGAGTGGTCCAGGGGAGAGCTTCCTGATTGGCTGCCATGTACCTGCTGGTCTGGGGTGAGAGGGCAAAAAAAGCGCCAACAATGGCGAACCCAAAATGGCGAACGTCGCGCGACGTTCGCGAACTTCCGGCGAGCGCGAACACCCGATGTTCGCGCGAACAAGTTCGCCGGCGAACAGTTCGCGACATCTCTAATTATTATTATAATTATTAACATGTATTTATATAGCGTTGAATTAAGTGTTTATCCATGATCAGATCCAGGGTACAATAACGAACACTTTTAGAAATGTTTTGGATACTTCGACCATTGAATAGGATACTACGACTTTGAATTTACTTTGACTTTGATTCAAAGTAAAAAACGTTTGAATATTCGACCATTCGATAATCGAAGTACTGTCTCTTTAAAAATAAACTTAGACTTCGATACTTCCCCAAATTAAACCTGCCAAAGTGCTATGTTAGCCTATGGGGACCTTCTACAACATTTTTCTAAGTCTTTACACATCGAATAAAAATTGTTCCATCGAATGATTTTTATTCTACCGCAGGATTGCCAAATTTGTTGAAAAAACTTAGAGTTCGATGTTTTTTAATTCGATGGTCGAATTTCAAAAGTTTTTTGTACTTCGAAATTTGACCCTTGATAAATCTGCCCCTAGAACTTCATATTCAATACTGAAGTAGAAATCTCTTAGTCTTCTATACTACAGAGAGAAAAGGGTTAATTTATGACCAAAAATCAAATGTGCAATTTTGAACAAAAGTCACCACACCTTTTACCCACAATGCAGCATTTTCATCAGGCGCCCAAATTAACAAACAGTTTTCGCCAGTCATATTGACTCTTGGAGTCTGCAGCAGATGGAAAAGAATTATAATCAGACCCAGCTACTGATAGGGCCACGGGCAGAGCCACCCCATAGGTGCCCAGGGTTTAAGCAGTGGCACAGGCAGAGCCACCCTTGTGGGTTACCTGTTTCCAGGCATTTACCTTTTGTATTGGTTATTAGTTGTTTTGTATGTTTTTGTATGTGTTGTATATATCCATTTATTGTGCATTGCTGCAGAATATGCTGGTGTTTCATAAATACATGTTATATAACTATTATAACTATTGTTATTCTTATTTCTAGTGATGGGTGAATCTGTTGCGTTTTGTCAAATAATTCGCGAATTTGCTGCGAAATTTGCGAAACGGCGAAAAATTTGCGAAACGGCACCGGTGTCTCGTTTTTTACGCCAGCATCCGTTTTTTCTCATTCGCTGGCGAAAATGCGCCGGCGTCCAGAAAAACAGTCGAATTTTTGCGCTGGTTTCGCAAATGTATTCGCCGGCGGTGAATCACGGGACAGCAACAGCATGTGCTGCAGCCCTTAGGTTGATTGAAGACAGCTTGGGATGTTTCTGCTCTCGCTAAATTAGTGGACAGTTTCTTCGTTATTAGCCCCAAACAGAGTGACAGCAGTTCAGGCAGCTAAATCCTCCAGAATAGGAGTCAGGGAGAACTGCTTTATTGTTACCTGTCCATTTTTACGAGGCTAGGCTATACAGACATGGCTCTGTTCACATCAGCTGCTCACATTAGGAGAGTAGAATACTGAGGGCAATTTGCAGGACTGCAAACTGTAATGTCTATCTTGATGTCTGGAATTTTTTGTCAAATATAAATAAATTGATTTAATTTCTGAATAGATTTCAGTACAGGCTTATGTGTGAGGAGTGCTGTTTATTGTTGTTTTCATGTTTCACATGACAGTATCTCTTTAAGGTACAGAACATTGAAAGGAACTTATTTTACATTACATTACTAACATAGGCTGAGATATTCGAATACTGCATTAAAATGCCCTTCATTTGAAATGAATTTTCAGTAAAAAAAAACGATGTATTAATTAGATACTATTTTTAGACCTGAGAGCAATGGCAGTTAAATATTTGGAATCACTAAAGTGATAAATTGTAAATTATCATTAGTGGTTTATTGTCAGCTCTTGTATAAAAATCACTACTCTTTTCACATGGAATTGAAGTCAGTGTTGATAACATATAGGCTTTGCTTTATATTATGCATATGAAGTATATATGCAAAGGAGAAACTAATTATCTCCTTCTTTACATGAATTGAATGTAATGATATAATCTGAGCAAGTAGAAATGAATTTCCAATGAAGTGTGGTTTATTTCTAGAAAAATACAAGACCACTCAGACCATTTATTAAGACTTTGCCCATCCAGTTACCTATTTGCCCACTTTATATAATATAGGCATGCGTAGCAATTGCTTTTCCCAAGCTACCGGACTACTGGATCTTTCCAGCTCTGCTCTGCCGGAGCAGAGCTGGAAAGTTCAATATCAACAATTTAGAAACAATTAAAGAAATGAAAGCACAAAGTGATATGAAAAGGGTCTCTTTCTAATATGGCACATCATAATTACCGTATATACTCGAGTATAAGCCGTCCCGAATATAAGCCGAGATACCTAATTTTACCTCCAAATACTGGGAAAGCTTATTGACTCTAGTATAAGCCGAGGGTGAGAAATGCAGCAACTTCTGGAAAGTTTCAATTGAAAAATTGAGGGTTTCGGCTCCCACTGGAGGTGCCGGCGTCTCGTTTTTGGATGCCGGCGACCATTCTTGGACGCTGGCGAATATTCTTGGAGACTATTCTTGGACGCCGGTGACTATTCTTGGACGTCGGCGACTATTCTTGGACGCCGGCGACTATTCTTAGGCACCGGCGTCCGTTTTTGCGCTTGACCCGAGTATAAGCCAAGGTAGAGTTTTCAGAATATTTTGGGGGCTGAAAAACTCGGCTTATACTCGAGTATATACGGTAGTGATGGGCGAATACATTCGTCAGGTGCGAAATCGTGATCTGAATTCACAAAACTGTGGCAAAAATTAGTCAGTGAAGAATCCGCCAAAATCATTTGGGCTCACATAAGAATAGTCGCGAACATAAAAATTGTCGCACGTCAAAATTATTCGGACGCCTATTGACTTTAATGCATTTGTACAAAATAGGCGCGTGTATAAAAATATTTTTTGCCGTTTCACAAATTTCACAGTAAATTCACAAATCAAAACGGGACAAAATCGCCCATCACTAATCATAATAACGAATTTGCACATATTAAAACATTTCCATGACACCCAGCAAGCACTGCAGTGCAGGAGGTGACAACCAGAAGCTTTAGAGATTATCTGCTATTCTCCACAAATTCCTTAAGTCTTTTATAGTACAAGTATGGGACCTATTATCCAGAAACACATTATCCAGAAAGCTCTGAATTACTGGGAGGTCATTTCCCATAGACCCCATTAAAATCAAATCATTTATATTTTTAAAAATGATTTCCTTTTTCTCTGTAATGATAAAACAGGTCCTTGTACTTGATCCCAGTTAAAATATAATTAATCCATATTTGTGGCAAAACAATCCTACTGGGTTTATTTAATTTTCAAATATTTTTTTAGTAGACCTAGGGGCACATTTACTTACTTCGAGTGAAGGATTAGAATAAAAAAATACTTCAAATTTCGAAGTATTTTTTTGGCTACTTCGACCATCAAATTGGCTACTTCGACCTTCGACTACGACTTTTGACTTCGATTCGAACTAAAAATCGTCCAACTATTCGACCATTCGATAGTCGAAGTACCTTCTCTTTAAAAAAAACTTCGACCACCATCTAAAACCTACCGAGGTACAATGTTAGCCTATGGGGAAGGTCCCCATAAGCTTTCTAAGCATTTTTTTATCGAAGGAAAATCGCTTGATCGATGAATTAAAATCCTTCGAATTGTTCGATTTGAAGGATTTAATCGTTTGATCGAATGATTTTTTCTACGATCGTTCGAACTAACGAATTGCGGTAAATCCTTCCACTTCGATATTCGAATTCGAAGGATTTTACTTCGACAGTCGAATATCGAGGGTTAATTAACCCTCAATATTCAAACAATAGTAAATGTGCCCCTAAGTATAGAGATTTAAATTATGGAAAGATTCCTTATCCAGAAAACCTCAGGTCCCGAGCATTCTGGCTAACAGCTCCCATAAATGTATGTCATAGCTTGCCTATTCTGTTCATTGGCAATAATGAGCATAATAACTAAATAGAAGAGATGGGCAAATTTTTTCACCTTGTTTCGCCGCAAAAATGACGCTCATAGACTTGTATGGCGTCGTGCGTCAAAAAAAAATTCACGCGCGTCAACATTTTTTGGAAGTCCATAGACTTTAATGGGCGCTGGCGAAATTTCGCCGGCAGGCAAAGTTTTGGCGAAACGGGTCAAATTTGCCCATCCCTATTAAATAGTAATAATGATTGGAGCACTAAATCCTTACTTTCAGCATTTTAGTTGACATGGGGCATTTTCAAAGATGACACCATGGAGGCTTGAGGTCATTGAGGTGTGCTACTGATTATGTGCTGACCTGAAGGCTTGTTCTACTGTAGACAACAATTTAAATGCTGAAAGAGAGGGGGAGAGAGGCAGCAATGGAATTTGCCTTTAAAGATGAAAGGGGTTTCCTATATTATGTTGATGCCACTCATGTAAAATATTAATATATTATTTAATGAAAATAGAATTTTCTTTAAGAAAGTAGGACCAAAGCATGCCACAAACGTTGTGCACATATTCTTTTAGACTTGATTAAAATATAGAATTAGAATTTAGACACTTCAAGTGTTTTTTATACTTTGTTTCATCCACCCCCAAAAAACTATACAATCTTCTTTGTTAAATGAAACCCAAACCTATGAATTCTCTGCATTCTTTCTGTCTAAACATATCAGTTTTCAAATTATCTAGTTAAAATATTGACAAATCGTTTCTGTAACCATAAGTCAACTCGATGAGATGCAAATACATTAAAACCTTACTGAGATCTCTAAAACAGATAATTCAGGTTTGACTTATTCATCTTGTGCTGAGCAATTCAAGTTGCTCAATTTGTATAGCAAAAATGAATCTCATAGAAATACGTTTTCTGTATCAGTTTCAAAATCAATACCATTCATTTGCAAAATAAGTTTGTTATAAAAAAAAACTGTAACCCATCTGTGACCTTATTCATTATATAGCGCTGTACAATTTTGGTAATACATGCAAAAATATATATGAAATAGAGTGTATAATCCCAAAGGAAAAGAAAATAAATTGTAAGAATGCAGCCCAAATAAATATGATTAGGGAACACTCAAGATATATAATCAGAAAATCAAGTCATGTTTTATTCAGCTTTATATACTACATTCAAATGCTTTTCATGGATACAAAGCGCTCCATCAGAAGGTCAAAGAAGGAAATCTCTGGAGTGAGCCTGTCCGTGGCACTTGGACTATAATGAGAGCTTCTTTTGTGGCATGTAAGGTTGAACATCTGCTTCTTACAATGGATAGCTACTAAACGATGTCACAGGTCATCAATGACTTTAGAAAAATCTAAATTGCAGCAGAGAAAAAACAACATCTGGAGAGTAAACAAATTCTCTACCAGAGAATCTACCAGGAGTGCTGCTGGGAGCCAAAGAATACTGCACTTCGATCAAGGTAACCGTGAATGGGTTTGAAACAGTTTTTGATCATTATCTTATAATACCGATAACAGCAGGAAATTAAAATGCTTACTGTATATGTTAACTAAAAGTGGCCATACATATGATGAGACTCTCATTTGGTGAGGTCACCAAACAACTGATCGTTCCCTGACTTGAGCTGGCCAATATTAGGCTGATCCAATCGGATCACAATGACGGAGATAAAGGCCATCAGGTTGAAGACTGCATCAAAGAGCTAATGCAGTCATTGCCCTGACAAGATTTTTAAACCAGTCCAATCGATATCTGCCCGATTTTTGGCCAGTTAACGATAAAATAGCCATTTCTAGAAAGTATTATTATAGCTAGTTATTTGTCTAACAAAAGTGAGTGGTGGCTATATAATTGCCACTGTGTACTTAGATTCCAGAAATATGTTATTTACTTTCCTTGAGTCTTCAATAAGAGATCTTGTTTAGTTCTCTTGCCACAAGTTAATAACAAGCTAATGCCCTTCATCATCTAGTGTGATTTAGGAGGGTTCTTTAAGTGAAAGAACGGTCAGGTGAAATTGGATTAGAAAAAAATTGCAGAGACCTGTGTGGATTACTGTATGTTACTTTTGGCCCACGGCATTAAAACACCAAGGGGCACATTTATTAAAGGTCGAAGTGAAATTTCCAATTTCAAAAACTTCGAATTTCAAAGTAATTTTTGGATACTTCGACCATCGAATAGGCCAAATTCAACTTTGACTTTGATTCGAAGTGAAAAACTTCAAAAACTTTAAAAAAAAGTTCAACTTCGCCACTTCGCCATCTTAAACCTGCCGAATTGCTGTTTAGCCTATGGGGGACCTCCTATAACCTATCTTGAGTGTTTGGGCAAGTTATGGGAAATCAAATGATTTTTGGTAAAATCGTATGATCGTACGATCAAATCGTTCGAATCGTACCATTCGAAGGATTTCATTGTAAGATTTTATAAATCCTTCAACTGCGACTTCGAATGTCGAACTACCCGATTCGATGGTTGAATTTCGAAGTTTTTTGCACTTCGAAATTCGACCCTTAGTAAATGTGCCACTAATAGTGTGACATTCTTTTGGAGCAAATCTAGTGCACTGATTAATGCAGTCTTCTATAGGAATGGTGGAGCTACAGTCATATTTAGGGTGGCATAAGCCCCTTCATAAAAAGGCATATACAATGGCTCTGCACAAATTTGTAGAAAGCAGCGTATTTGAAAGCAAGTAACTAAAGCATATTGCCTATACATGCAACATTTGCATCCATTTTAGTGTGAAACACACTTACAGTGGTAGATTACTGTTTCAATGTACAATGGATACACAAGGAAATGTCTAAAAGAGTAAAGCTCTCTGATCATACGAATCGAGGATTTGTAAGATTTATGGACCGTGTGTGGGGAGTCCCGACATTTTTCAACCGGCGGATATCGGTCGTTTGGTCGATCGGACAGGTTAAAAGATTTCTGTCGGCTGCGGGTAATATCTCTGCATGTATTGCCGATTGTACGATTTTCAGAGGGAGACTGTCACTAGCTTTGGTCGGACATAACTTTGTACGATTGCTGTCAGGGGCAGAACATCAGCTGATCTGTTCTTTTCTACTTTATTTGATCGGAATGGTTAGTGGCAGGTCGGGAGATGGGGAAGTCCGATTGTACGTTGATTCGTATGATTGGATCTTTGAGTCTGTTGCCAGCTTAAGATACAGAGAGTGGAGAGATAAATATCTGATTCCACTGTACTTTTATTACAGGTCCAATATCTTCCTCCTCCCACTTGTCAAGGGGATCTTTGCATATAGGGAATGCAAAACGCAAATTTTCTGCATTATTCTATTATTCGAAGCCCATGATTGGAGTGGTTGAATGGGTGAATCACTAGGAAATCCCCCTTATTTTTGGGTCTGTGGAAGGAAGTATTAAAGTTATATAATCTTATGGCCATTTTGTCATATTCTGCCATATTTTTGTTGGATTGAAAATATAGGCAACGTTATAGGGGTGGATTTATTGGACATACATGTCCTAGGTTCTCACATGTTTTGGTATATCCCAGATATCCAATCATTTGATTCCAGGTATGTCCCCACTTTTCTAAGCCTTCTGGCTTTAATTGGTCCTTTGACTTTTACCAGTAAATCTGTGGGTGCCTTATACATTGAAGCTGGTCATGACCCTGCAGGAATAAGATTTATAAAATCTTTAAGAAGATGAGTCTTTTATGCAACTCAACTGGGGTTCTGTCCACACCTGCACGGTTTAGTATTAAAGTGTAATAAATAGCATTTTGGCTTGTTTTCAAGGTGGCCTCTCAGGGAAAAAATCTGCATGCAGGCTCAGTATAAACAATTATATATATATATATATATATATATATATATATATATATATATATATATATACATATATATATACATTTATATAAAACAAGTGTTTTATCGTTGACTATCCCTTGCTTGTTGCATATATTTCATTGCAGTTTGTAAAGTATAATGAAAATAACTGGTGACAATGAGATAGTTATACTACATTTGCTTGGAAACATTTGGAAACTGGTGCTGGGCTTCCATATCCTTAAATGTATTGATGTTTGACAGTGACATGTACTGTCATCAGCTATCACTTGACTAAATATGACAGTTACAGAAGCACAAAGCTCATTCTTTACATGAAGCATGCATATGGATAGAGTCAGCTCTTTTTATCCACCCACATAATTATATCAGTGAGATATTCATTTTATGAGATCAGTGTAAAAAACATTTTTTTTAGAATCTCTGCCAAGAGAAGCTCTCCACAAAAGAATTTTCTGTTCCCTGGTCTAATAAAAGGGTCTGTGCAAGAAGGAAGGCTCCAAGGATGGTATTTTTTTTCAGTCTGAAGAGGTATCATTCAAGATATTTTTTAAATTGTTTTTGTTTACATGCTTTAATTGGAGTCCAGAAGTACTTCGATATACAGTAAGAGTGTAATATATATGTGTAATATATCTATTTGGGTTATTTTTATTTTAATTATACCATTTTGGTACTTTTTATATAAACACACTATACACTAATACAGGTAGATGGGTACAATGTACCCCAAACACTTATAACTGCAGCTGGTATACCTAAGTGAGTTCAACTCCGAGTAGGGCACATGTTACGCATGACTCTTCTCACTCAGATGGGCCTTCTCTTGCAGTTGGAGGAAGTGTAACCACTGTATCTCCATCCTAAAGGAGATTCTTTAAACCAACTTGGGTGCCAGTGGTTCTTTAAAATCAGACACATTCTTTATTAATCAAATACATATACTTGGTGGAAATGGTGGGTGCTGACTTTGATGTTTTCTAAGATATGTTATAAAATGTATGGTGGGACCTGGTTACCCAAAAAATTTCAAGGACTTTTGCAGGCTATCACTGAAAAAAGGAAAAGACACCAGCGTTTTTTGGACTTGTAGTGCATAGATCTGCCTCGATCTTCCGTTACTTACATCCTATTTTTAGTGGAAAAAGTCCAAAAAATGCTGGAGTCTTTTTACTTTTTTCAGAGTGATAGCCTGCAAAAGTCCTTAAATTTTTTTTGGGTAAACGGGTTCCCCATACATTTTTTAACATATGGAACATTAACTATACAGTGGGCTCATGTGTAGGGCATTATAACAACTCTATTTTCTTTATTTCGTTCCCTGGACTTGAGTAATGTAATGTATTTGCTGCAACATATCTGTCCATTCAATTTAAAATTTTCCGCCGTATGCAAATTAACCTGAGCGCAAGTCTTCTAGTGACTTTGTGATCGGCAGAAATGAACGATAGCGCATCTTTGCTTTCAATTGCTCGCATTGCCGAAGTAACGATAGTGAAACATAGCCAGCATTTGGCGCCCATGACGAAACTCCGCATTCCAGTAAATTAGCGTTGTCTGAGCGAATTTTAGTCTGGCGAAGTGTAGCGATGGCTGCGAATCGGTCGTTGGCGAATTTTCACCCTCAAGTAAATCTTCCCCTTTGCCTGGTCTGAGCTGGCGAAGGCAAGTCTGGCGAACGAGGTGGCGTTCAGTAAAAGGCTTATCACTCTGAAAAAAGGAAAAGCCACCAGCATTTTTTGGACTTTTTCCAGTAAAAAATAAGATGTAAGTAACAGAAGATTGAGGAAGATCTATTTACTCCAGTACACTTCGCCTGGTCTGAGCTGGTGAAGGCAAGTCTGGCGAAAGAGGTAACATTCAGTAAAGTCCGCATTTCATTGAATTTGCGGAGTAATGTCCATTCTCCAGAGCAAATTGTGGCCTGGCGAAAGAGTGTGAATGACCACTAGCTTCTATCTCTTTTGCTAGCGAAGTGACGCCTGCGCCCGTTAGTAAATTGACGATGTCCCTACGAATTGACGCTAGCATTAGCCACTTCGACCTCAAGTAAATCTGCCCCAGATTTACTTGTTTTGATGCTCTGTAGAAACTATTCGATGTATCTGGCAGCCAGATATCTAACCTTTAAGTACCCAACCTTTAAGTACCTTTAATAATGTAAATAGGTACCATGGCTATGATAGAAAGGGATCATGAAAATATAGAACTACAGTGATGTTCTACTTTTGCAGGTACTTAGAAGAGTAAACCCATCCCCTTTAATGCTTCTCCCACTGGATCAATAGGGTGACACAACCATCTCTAGGTGGGGCAACAATATTGCCACTGACAATAGTGTGACTAGCAGGATTTTGTAGTTGCTAGTCATACTGTTGTCAGTGGCTATTTTATTTCCCCACCTAGAGATGATTGTGTCATGCCTGCTATATGTTTATATTGTATATATTGACATGTGCATGAAAATGTGTTTTATTGTAAATAAATGTGCATATATCCCAAGTGTCCCATTATTATACAGGTGCTCGTAAAAGTAAATTTTAAAGGGCAAGTCAGACCCAAAATAAAAATTTGCCTACTAAAAGAAAAAATAATTCTAAGCAACTTTCCAATATACATTTATTACAAATGTTCAGTGCTTTAAAGTTTAACTTCTGGTTGTTACTTTTTAAACAATGTTGCAAAAAGTCTTGGTTACCCAGCAAAGACAGTTCTGATAATCAGCTGCTTTGTCTTACATTGTATCAATAGTCTGAGCCACCAGGGCAGAGAATAGAAAGGACAAATAATTAATAGCATAACATATACAAACTTAAAAAACAACTTATAACCATAGAAAGTTTGTAATGAATGTATATAGCAAAGTTGATTACAGTTATGTTTCTTTATTGGGAAAAACATATATTTTGGGTTGACATTCCCTTTAAGGTGAACTTCCTCTGTAATAAAAGTATCCTTATATTTTCTGATTTGAAAAAAAAACAATGCATCCAACCCTTTCCTAAAACTTTCCAATGTACAAGGAAATATAGCTGCTTGAAGCAAAGTCATCTTAGATTTATACTTCAATAGCTTCATGTACAGTGCTACTGAAAATGATGGCAGTGTATAATACATTTAATGAAGGATTATAGGTGAATATCAAATGCAAAATTCATGGTTGCCTATAATGCACAACTAAAACCTAAATTAGTGAGGTGGGTGTCTAGATAGTATTATAATATAAGGTTATGTATTAAAAAAGATCTGCATGGGCGGATTCTCACTAAGGCTAGGGGAGACTAAGCCTTCCCAAACCTGGCTTATACTAAGGATTCAAGAGAAGGGAAAATGTAAGTTCCAGTACAGCCTCAAGAGGATTGGCTAGGTTGGTAGAATACATTTAAAGTTTCCTGCAGCCTAGTCAATCCATTAGTGGCAGGACCGGGACTTGCACTTTGAGGGGAAAAAAGGCTTAAATTTAGTCCCTGTCTGTTACTGTGATTACCTGTTCCTGAGATATATGTAAGGTTGCCACCTGCCTGGTTTTGATATGGACAGCCCGTTTTTTTGAAGGGCTGCCCAGGTCAAAACTGCCTGCCTGGTTTTCCAAATTAGGAAAACCGTGCAGGATTACCTATAATTGACGCGGCAACCGGCTGATCACCTCGTCATAGTCCCGCCCCTGACATTGCAACCCAACCATTGTTGCATCACTGTCCTGCCCCCACCATGTCACTGCCCCGCCCCCTGCCCGGACTCCACAGGGCAAAAAGGTGGTAAAACTAGTTATATGTGTCAAGGCCAGCACCCAGGTACCATTTTTTTCCTTATTCCTTTGCTTCAATTATCTTCTGCCCTTTCCCCCACCAGCCTGGAAACTGTAAAAAAAATCTAGAGCATGTTTATCAAGTTTGGGGACCATGAAGTCAGAGCACAGAAATATGTAGGGAAGGAACCAAAATGCATGGTTAATAATAACAAATGCAAAGGGACCGGTGAAGTGACAGAAGAGAAGATGGACTGGGTAAATAAGAAGAAACAAGATAAAAGGGGATAAAAAATAGAATGTATATGTAATGGTGGAAAACAGTATAAAAAGAGAGAAACAAATGAGGAATAAAGTAGTGGCACCTGCAGATGAGAAACTAGTAAGAGAGCAAAAGGATAAATAGGGGGTACATGGGACTGCAGTAAATACAGTAATTGCACTTTCTGTGTTTACAGGACATAAGCAGAGAGGTAAAATCAAAGCATGCTGGCAAGGAGTGGGTTAAGTAGCCTTCCCAAGCACAAAAATCCCCCTCCACCTATGAAGATCTGTTACTTATTTTTTTGAGATTAGATGAAATCAGTGAAGATGTGAAATTATGCATCTGATAACATTTCCACATCTTTCACAAATAAGCAAAATACAAGACTACACAGCTTCAGAGAGGTTTTTTCTTTATTCTCTTGGATTATTTAGAAATAAAGAACAATACAGTTACTACTGTGTACCACTACACATCTAATCTGTCATCACAAGTCAATGGACTTTTTCAGTTCGCAATACATTGGAATCTATGGGCATTTTTTTCACAGCAAAACTGGTCAAAAAAATTCACTCATCACTATGGGATTATGTAATCTATCAATATATGCATCTTCTCCCAATATCTCTGGCCCAGGCATGTCCAAAGTGCGGCCAGGGGCCAATTGCGGCCCGTTTTCAAATTTACACCGGCCCTCAGCCTCCGTCATGAAATTAAAAATAATGAGACCCCCCTGCACAGTGCGATCAGGAATCACATAGCAGTAATATTTGGGCACATTAGTGAAATGATCTGGTCTATACTGCTGGTCTATAGAGATGCGCTGTTTTCGCATACTTCTTTAGGGCTGAAGGTGTCAATAGACGTAATGACATGCCAGTACAGTAAACTAAAGAAGTATGGAGTCACTACGTGCCATCACGTGTCTATTGCTAACAGCTTCAGCACACAGGCAGCAGTATAGACCAAGTGGCAGATCATTTCACTAATGTGCCCAAATATTACTGCTGTGATAGCTTGATTCCTGTAAATTAATATTAATGGTTCAAAGAATGTCGGGCTGAATGGTCGGCCTACACACATTTTCACCTCCCCAAATCTGGCCCTCGTTGCAAAAAGTTCTGGCCTATCCCCCTCCACATAAACACACACAGCAAAATACTGTGACATGTGAGCATTCATTTCAAGGGAAGAAAAGTCATGAAAATCTCCTTAAGATTTGACAGCTGCCCATTCTGTGTCCTCAAACCTGGTCTGATTGTTGATGCCCAGCATATATATGGGAGGGGGATGACCCAGTCATGCTAATATGAAGATAGGTCTAATAATGGGTACAGACGGCAGAAAACAGTGACATCTACTGCATCCAAATGACAATAGATACGAGAGAGAGAGAGAGAGAGAGAGAGCATTATTATTTCTTATTAAAAACAATTACATTATATTATAAAGATAAACAAAAATCAAATATTACCATTTTCTGGTACAGGTATGGGATCTGTTATCTGGAAACCGGTTATCCAGAATGCTCCGAACTATGGAAAGGCTGTCTCCCATAGACTCTATTATATCCAAATAATCCATATTTTAAAAATTGATTTCCTTTTTCTATGTAATAATAAACAGCAACTTGTACTTGATCCCAACTAAGATATAATTGATCCTTATTGGAAGCAAAAGCCGCCTATTGGGTTTACTTAATGTTTACATGATTTCTAGTAGACTTAAGGTATGAAGATCCAAATTACAGAAATATCCATTACCCAGAAAAGCCTAGGTCCTGAGCATTCCGAATAACAGGTCCAATACCTGTACCTGAGGTACCTGAGACCCTTTCCATCCTCAGCAAAACCATCTGTTACATCCACTAGCACAGCTATAAGGTGCAAACGTTTAGGCAGATATCCAGCAAAACACTATTGCTGTAATACTGTTATCATCATTTATTTATATAGCACCAGAAAGTTACAATTATTTATAACAAACAGTGGACTCTGTTCACAAGAGTATACAAAAAGTATGAAAAAAAATGAAAATTACATATAATTTGGGTAAAAATGGAACTGATCAAATGTTTTGCATGTAGGTACAGAATATAAGGAATTTGTTTGATACTTGGCCTGCCCTGCTGAAGTGGTAAATGGAGTAAGGCACTTGTGTGAAATCCCAGATGAAGATTGAAGCGGTAGTCTAGCTGGCAGTTGAGAGTGGAAAAGTATTTTGTTTTGCTTTTTTTCTGCGGTATAAAAGAATGTGTGCAAAATTGTGCTGATGGGAATGGCAAGATTTGGCAAGAGTCTAAACGTGAGGTGTGAAAAAGAGAGTGGAGATGACCCCTAGGCAGTGAATCTTGCTCGAATGAAAGGAACGGGAGCCACTTAATTGGTTCCCATGCATCCTCTCACTTGTATTATTATTTCTATTATTTCAAAAGTGACAAGAGTTTCTTCAGTACTGTACAAATGTGAAGTAACAGTACATTTTTTGACAACAAAAGATATAGCAAAACAAATACAAAGTGATGGGCTTTTCCAATGGAATTCTTAAAGGTTTGCTAAGAATATTCACTCTACTGTGTCTATACAGTATTTCCAAACCTGCCGTATGTTAAATCAGAACAGAAATAGCAATGGGGGGAATTCACTGAGAAGAATAGAAAAAAAAACTGCCAGTATGAAATACAGTAAAGTATGTTGACAGCTATTATTGAATAGCTACAAATTCAGTGTGAAGAAATCAAGCCTTACCAATTCACATACTTGCATTTACTCATGAAACTGTGTCTTCTAAACACAGAAAACTCACAATTTTGTGAAGCCAATTAAACAGAACAGCATGAGGCTGTCAATCAGCTTAACGGACAACAAAAGCACCTAGTATCAAAGCAAATAATGTAAATGATGAAAGGAAACTCCTTTCTCACATAAAATGTGCAAATCCTGAAAAGTATCTTGCATCAAAAGTCAACAAATGTTTTACAGTCAGGTTGACATGCTCATAAATCTGCACAATTAATTTTCACTGGATGTGTAATGGTGAGAAAATAAAACAGTCTGATCTTATTTTAAGTGTTAATATAAAATTAGGCACAATGAAATGGATGTTGCTATAATAATATGTTCTCAGTGCCTTTTTACAAATGCATGGCAAGTCTTCGCTTATCATTGTTTAGAGATGCATGTGCGTGCGGCTGTTTACTGAAACATGATTGGCTGCTACATAAATCAATGTGATAGAGATCAGTACCATGAAGAAAAGATAAATCATTATGCTGAGGTTTTTGAATGCAATTCATTTTAGATAGTGATTATTGATGATTGCATTCTGCTGGTACATGCACATGTTTACATCATATTGCCTTAGAACATGCAAAATCTGTAGAGTTTATCAGTTTTCACTCACACAAACACACACACACATGCACAGAGATATCCATACAAATATAGATTTTGTTTAATTTCTAATAAAATATATATATATTCTAGATATCTAGATAAATAGATAGATGACTCAGATGTGTATATATATAATATATATATATATATATATATATATATATATATATATATATATATATATATATATACACTAAGATAGATAGATAGATAGAGTACATAGATAGATATAGACAGATTGTAAGCTTTACAGAACAGGAACTTCCTTCCTCCTACCTCTCTGCAATTTAAGAAGAAATGTAAGGCTACAGGCTGGACACCTCTGTTGTATAAATGAAATATTGATACCTTGAAATATATCTTTTGTATTTGTATTTATGTTCTTGCTCCAAAGGAACCCCTCTGATGTTGGAAGTTCAGGGGAAACATGATAAAGAACAGAACATGATCAGAAATGATTAAAACATATTAAAAAGTTTAAATCACAAAATAATCAGAAGATTTTGGTTTCACAGTTTGGCTCATTTTATAAGCAGAGAACACCTACAAAGTAGTGATGGGCGAATTTATTCGCCAGGCGCAAATTAGCGGTGAATTTCCGTGATTCGCCGCCAGCGAATAAATTCGCAAAACCGCCATGACAATTCGCCAGTGTAAAAAAAAATGGACGTCGGCTTCAAAAACGGATGTCGGCATCAAAAATGAGACACCAGCATCGTTTTGCGAATTTTTCGCCATTTCGTGGGAAATTCGCAAATTTTTCGGCGAAGCGAAACACCCCAAATTTGCCCATCACTACTACAAAGTTGACATTAAAATATCTGGATGACTTTTTTTTGTGGTGTGATGGTCAGTTTTGGTTCAGAGCTTCAAGAAGACAGTTGGCGTTGTTAATAGTTTGTTCCAGGGCAACAATGTGGTAATTTCCAGTATGATCTACAGTATATGCATATTGTTTTTTTCCACCATGTATCCTTGAAATCCCTTATTAAAAAATATTACTGCCTCTGAAACCATATTTTTTTGTAATTGTAGATTTTGGCATGAAGATTTTTTTCTTTAATGTCATATAGCAAAGGTAAAGCAAGTCAGTTAGGACCACTTCTTTAGATGAGTATGTATCTATATATATCTATATATATCTATATATATCTCTCTCTATATATATATATATATATATATATATATATATATATATATATATATATATATATATATATATATATATATATATCTATATATATATATATATATATATATATATATATATATATATATATATATATATATATATATATATATATATATATATATATATATATATATATATATATATATATATATATATATATATATATATATATAGTGATCAGGATTATTTAAACATATTACAAATCATTTCTCCATAAAAATGCAAGTTTAAAAAATACTGGGTAGTACTTTATTCAAAATTAATAGTAAAATAAAATAAAAATTTTTGTCTAACATTTAGAAAAATGATCATGCACAATGTCATATTTGTATGGCCCTGCAAAGGTGTAGAAATGATTATGTGCTACTATATTTTATTAATAAAAGAGACAGGAGGTTCCCCTTCTGCAGCATTGCACTTAATGATTATAAATGGCAGATAGAATGGGACATACTGAAAAGAGGGTTAGTAAGGACCACATGCACAAGGGCAATCTGGTAAAAATGTAATGTCCTTCTTTCTAGGAGCAGAAAAATTAAAACTCATTCTGTCAATGTTCCTGCTTCTATTTATTTTCTAATATTTTGTTCAGTTATATTCTGAAAATAGTGATTGCTAGACTGCAGTAATTGACAAAAATAAATGTAAAAACATTTGTAGAAAATGAAAGAGAAAATTTGACTTAAGTGTTGAGAAGAAAGTGGTTTTAGAGCACAAGGGGGCATAGGTCACAGCTGACTATTACACTGAATAAACAAGAAATCTGCAGAGAAAAAAAATAAATATACATAAAAGCTGAAAAATTGACCATGCCAGAAAAAATAACATGCTTAAACAAAGCAAACACAGTGGTTTGAAAAATATTTGGTCTCACTTTTTCATTCAGTGCTGAAATAAGACAGTTTGGTTTTTCGTGTTTGACTTTGTTTTTGTTGGAAAAATATTTGAAGTCAATTTGTTTTAAACCAACTGTCCACTTAAAGAAAAGAGTGAGTGGTCCTAATATCCTTAATAAAATGTTTTTCCTTCACTCAGTATTATGTAACTAGGGAGATTTTACACCAAAATGCACATCCAGTGTGACTTTGTTCCATTCCCTGCAGAAGGCAGTCAATATATTTGATAGATCAATTTGCCACATTCTTTTGTCCCCAAAATATATCTATAGTTATGTCAGGATTTAAGCATATTTTGCGTTTTTATCTACTTTCTATTTTATGGGAGACAATGATTTGATAGCCCTTGTGTCACTAGAAGGGGGAAATCCCCCCAAAGATGTTCTTGCAGATTTATTTTAAAAAAAGTTTTAATTTTGGAAAAAAATAGTCCAACTGGCCTACAAAAGTCGTCAAATATTGACATGATTATATGGAACAGATTTTATATAAAATATAAAATGGACATATGAAATTTTTTTTTTGTACTGCAGCACTTTAGGCTTTGAATTTCAAGAAAATAAGTACAAGTATGGCACAAGTATGCAGAATGCTCGGGACCTGGGTCTTTCTGGATAAGGGGTCTTTCCATAATTTGGATCTCCATAACTGAGGTCTACAAAAAAAATAATGTAAAAATTAAATAAACCCAATAGGCATGTTTTGTCTCCAATAAGGACTAATTGAATGTTAGGATCAAGTACAATGTACTGTTTTATTATTACAGAGAAAAGGAAATTATTTTTAAAAATGTGAGTTATTTGATGACGATTAAGTCTATGGGAGATGGACTTCCCATAATTCAAACTCTTCTGGATAATGGGTTTCAGGATAACATATTGTAATTGGATAATGATATTTGTCATTATATTTCTAGCATTTATTCCCATATTTCTTGTCCATGATATACAGTACCTAGTAATAAACAATAATGGACGCAATAAAATAGCACACTATTCTTTCAGCGTTAATTAAATGTAAAGGCAGCCAA
Source organism: Xenopus laevis (assembly GCF_017654675.1). Lineage (NCBI taxonomy): Eukaryota > Metazoa > Chordata > Amphibia > Anura > Pipidae > Xenopus > Xenopus laevis. The sequence continues at coordinate 193,941,589 of NC_054371.1, forward strand.
TCCACTGTCTTCTTGAATTATGAAAATTAAAATATGACAAAAAAAAACCCATCACATAACTCATTACTGTAAATACATTGGGCCGTCCAGCTGGAGAACTTACAAAGCAAATTCTGATCCTAATGGATCAATAGCACTATGTTTATGTTTAAGTTACTAATTTCTTACATTTATCATATTGTATAAGTATGATTCTAAAATTCTTTGTGCAGGAAAGCACAAAAATAATCGTTATAATAATAATTATGCATTAATCTTTTCAATTTTCTTTTTACCTTTGCCCCCTGATTTGAGGACATGCTAAGTAACAATAACATGTGCTTGCCATTGTAAGGGGCATTGGATTGTAGTGTAAATTAAATCAGATAACTTAATGTCAGGGAATTCTGAAATACTCACTTTAAATGAATATGGTAATTTCACTATTCATTGACTTCTTCATTCTTCTCTTTGTCATTAAGGAACAATTAGAGGTCATTGGTTATCGATAAAAATCCTTTCTTTAAAAAAAAAGAACAGTTATAGTAATTAATTATATGTCAATTTCAGCATATAATTAATACACTAATTACAGCTATTGTATGTAAGAGACAGGCTATTTACCCCTTTATCTTCAGTTTGTCTATTGGCAATATTCAAAGAATGAAAAGGAATTATATTTGCACTGATGGATGTTCCTTTCTTCTATATAGGTGTTTCCAGCTCCAATTACAAAGTTTATATACAGTAGAATGAATTGGATCACTAGTAGGTGGGCTCTCAGAACTGGCCATCACTAAATAACTGTCAGAAAAAAACTGGCTCGTGGCCTGTAAATAGACAGAGCATACAACTCTTTCTAGGATATGGCTATGGATACTATACTTAATCAAGTTCTCCTAACCACACTACTTTTTACCTTTCACTTATTCCCTGTCTGTGATACTGACTTATTTGAAGAAATGTTCAGCTCTGTGTACAATATATATATATATATATATTTAGTACATACATGCATGCATACATACATTAAATGATTATTGTGACTCAAACTAAAGTGCAAATTGTTTTGGTTTTCTGTGCAAATGTTCTGTTTCGAAATGTAAGTAAAGCTTTATATCAGGTTTAGTATATTTCTCCCTAAATCATTTCTGCTGAAGGAATCTGGATCACTAGCTAATAGCCTTAAAGGTGTGTTCTAACTGTTGCTCTTAGACTCGCTCAAGGATATATAAGCATTCAGGTCAACAGTCATCTGCCAAGTGTATCCACAGTAGTGTCACAGGGTTCAGCTCTGTTTGTGATTTTATCTGATCGTGTCTATTTACCTCAATCGATACAGTGAGCAAACCCTGTGATGTGTTTTCAATCAATCTGTTTTGTTTTAACTTGTAATAACCTCTTTGTTTCTTTTGGCAGCAAAGAGGTGTAGTTAAACAACATGCTCTCCCTTCCCGCTCTAATTAGCGAGGGCCTATCTGAGTAAAGAAGTATGACCCATGTTCTACCATTACCAGCTGGACAAGGCAAAGATAGGGTTTCACTATCAATCCTAATCATGTACCACTCCAGGTGCAAATTGTATAATAAAAATATACAATTAATATTTTTTGAAGAGTGGATTTAGTGTATAATTTCATATTATACTTCCCATTGCGATATCCCATATACATCACATGATGCAATCCATTCCTAGTAAGGCTGTACTGCTCTATTATGTTCTGCAGCAGGTTGTCCCTAGTCACTCTATTGCCTCACCATGCCACATATGGCAAATTAGTTGAGGGGAAGAAAGGAAATTACCCATGAGTATACTTTGCCAACTCAACAGCTGCTTTGCCACAAATGTGGCATTGTAAAGTTATTAGTAACCCCATCTAGGCTAGGCTAGGAAACAGGCAGAGCACGGTTAGATTTGACCCTCTCTCCACAGGATGGCCCTTTGCTACATGAATGTCTAAAGGGATGGTGTTGTGCAACTACACTTCACCTCTGTTGTGTGACTAGATAAAAGAATTGGACACCAGAGGGTTCTTAAACCAAACAAATAGCAACAGCAAAAAAAAAAAAAGATTGGAAATTTGGAAACCTCTGGAATAAGTGAAAGATAACAGCATAAGCAACAGCTTAATGTATGGGATTATGGTGCACACAAATGTGTGCTTAATTTTTCTTCAAAAATAAAAAAAAAACATCTCCTAAAACCTATCAAGAGGCCATAGCAGTTAATGGGATTTTAATGGGAATTTGTGTATTTTTTTTTAATTCATCATTATTATTTTCAAGCATAATACAGATAAGAGAAATTGTCAATGAATTACATATCAAGACATAGTTTGTAAATACATAGTTGAATTAAGAAGAAGACAGATAAAGTAGGAGGTGAGGGAAAAACAGAAAAGGATCCATTCTAGCCAATGATGAGCTACACAAATAGCTGCCAGTGGTTTTTGCTGAGTTGTATACTTTGTGATCAGAGGGGGGATTATTGTTAGTTTAACTTTTCTTAGATCAAATATTATGATGTTTCTATTTAAGAAGTATTCCATTCCAATGATCCCTTCTGTATTCCTGGGAGAAAACCGGAGGAGATCCAGACCACATCCCATTTGTAAATCCTTGCAATTGCTAATTACATTTTTCTCCTCTATAAAACTGGATGGAGATTAAAAGCAAAAACCACAATCACAGTTATGCAAATTCCCCCCCCCAAACATTGGAGAGAAATGGGGAAATGTAATATGTTTCATTAGAGCAAAAAAAACGTTCACAAAGACCATAGCAAATGTTAGCAACCATGTTTTCGTCCTTTTTGACCGATTTCAGACCTCAACAACTTCCTCACAATGTTTACAACCAAATGGCTCTTGCGAACATTCGCAGTGTATGAAATAAAATTTCACAATCACAAAGCGGATTTTATGACAAAATATTTAATGAAATTCCAGAGCAGGTGTTAAAGGTAACCTTTGCTTTGCTCAGACTTAAATTATGAGGGTAGACTGTCAAGGTTGGGGTTGAAATTATAGACAAATGGCAGGGGACCTTTTTACCCATAAAGTGGATCACCGTACCAGCAGCCACACCATTAGACTAGAAGAAAAGAACTTTCATTTGAAGCAACGTAGGGAGTTCTTCACAGTCAGGACAGTGAGGTTGTGGAATGCACTGCCGGGTGATGTTGTGATGGCTGATTCAGTTAATGCCTTTAAGAATGGTTTGGATGATTTCTTGGACAGACATAATATCAAAGGCTATTGTGATACTAAACTCTATAGTTAGTATAGGTATGGGTATAATTTATGTGAAAGTAGGGAGGGGTGTGTGTATGGATGCTGGGTTTTCATTTGGAGGGGTTGAACTTGATGGACTTTGTCTTTTTTCAACCCAATTTAACTATGTAACTATGTAACTATGTAATATTCACCAGAGAATGATTTTACACTGCAAGCAGCTCTAAACATTTACAAAAATGACATTTTAAACAACGCTTACGATTTTAATTACATTCCCCCTAAAGAGTTTTACTAAATATGTCCCTCATTTTCACAGACATTAAGGGGGTTATTTACTAAACCTCAATTTTTGTGGTCTGGATTTTTGGGGCAAAAACTAAAATTTTTCTTGGAAAAAAAAACAAGCGGTTCAGCCATAAAGCCTGAAAAATTTATACCATTCACACAATTTTATCGAATTTTTTCACAACCAGACCTTTTCTAGTTATTTTATGAATAAACAAGATAAAATCATGGATGGTTGTTTGGTCGAGCTTGGTTTAATAAAAATATGAGATAAATTTCAGTTTTAGTAAATAGCCCCCTAAAACTTTGCACACAGATGGGTTTTTATTCATTATGCTCATATTTTAAAATGCAAAAGAGGGTTTAGAATTGTTTTAAACAGATCTTTTGAGATTCAGTTAAATGTTTAATCCCAAAAGTATTGATTAGATGAATTCATGCTTAGAATAACATACAGTTATGCCAACACATTCTTTTTTATTTTCAAATACATTTACAATTAAAATAAGACATTGTCATCAGTGTTAACTTCCTGCTTGTTCCTATGTTTTAAGAACACAATTAAGAGAAGAGTAAGTATAAAAACCCAACATTTATAAAATCCAGTGCATTGTGTATGTGCAGTATATAAATAACAACAGAATGACATGGTTCATGTAGGTCAGTGTTCTAGTGCCCTCTTCTGATTCATACAAGCTTCTGCTGCCCTATTTAACCTATGCTCTTTAAGTTTCAACTCTTGTGCTTTCTTTTCCTGATCCTTTAGGACCTTGGCCCCTTCTGGTCCTTTATGTCAAAAAAGCTAAAAGAAAGGCCTTTAACACAGCGATGGCATGGGGAAGGAGATTTAGAAAAGAAAGGCGAGGGGGGGGGAGAGTAGTAAATGTGGTGCTGTTGAGATAGGGATACCTTGGAATTTCAGAGTGATTTATCTAAGCAGAGAAAGCATCAATCACAGTAGTCAAACTATCTTAATTAACCCTTAGTGGAGATAAGACCTCCTAGAGGAACTGAAAAGAAAGTGAAGAATACCACTTGCTCTCTGTCACAAGGATTACCCACTAAATATGAGGATCAAAGACAATTTTTAGATTTTTCTTTGGTGATTAACTGTAATTAAATAAAGTAAATCTGTTTAAACACCATTAGCAGCAAGACATTTGCTCCAGGAGAGTGGGCACAATTCATCCATTCTTAATTAAATAATAATCCACTGTATGACCATAATCTTTTTCCTATGTCCAAACCTTGCATTATCTGTTTGTACAGTGGGGTAAAATAGGAATTGGAGCATTGTGAGAAATTGGAATAATGCCTCCACTGTAGTTGAAGCTATCTGTGTACTGCGCCGATATCATCAATTTGGCATACTATTATCTAAAATGGTAGAATATCTCAGTTCAGCTAAGTCTGACATAAATCTTTGAAAGTAAAGACATTGCATATGCATGAGCTGAAACAGATATGACAGTGTTGAAGCATTAATATTCTTGTCACTCGAGTGCTTCAAACTGTTAAGTGGAAGATATGAACAATCTGTGCCTATGGTTTATTAAATAGTATGATGCAAGGCAATTAGTCACAACAAAAAAACACACACACCTTACATTTTTAAGATGCAATTTAAAATCCAAATTCATGTTTCAGCTGCGTTATATGAGCTATTCTTGTTAGAGATTATTTTTTTCCTTTAGAAATTAAGAAAGAAAGGCCAACAGTTTCCATATGTGCATCGCTGTGTCTTTTGTAAGGATTGCTGCACAACTTAGTTTAATGTGTGCTGGGTGTTATCTTGCTCCTACAACCTGATACAATATTAATGTAATTCCTTATGAATTCTAACAAGGATAAAATAACATAATGTATTTATAGCACACACAATAGTACCATGATTATGTGACCCATCTGTATTAAAGAGGAACTAGCATGAACTAAAATCTAACCCATGTTGTTGGGAAAGCACATTTTTAATAGTACAGTATTGTGGGACACAAGGAAATATGTCACCCATGGGAAAAGTTACTCCCAGTGGGCGACACATCTCCTTAAAATACCTTAGCATTGGTGTCAGTGTAAATCATCTGTGGCAAAACATATAAATTGAGTTATGGCTGGAAATTGCCTTCGACTGTATTTGCTGGTGGTTCTGTGATTCACCAATACTAAAGTATTTTCAGAAGCTTTGTCTCTTGCTGCAGATTTCTCATGGGTGACAAACCTCCTTGTCTGCCATTACACTTAGAAAAAAAATACCAGGCCTGAGACAGCAAGTGTGTATTGTATCACAATTCCAGAAGACATACAGTGTAAAAACAGTAGGATCAAAAGGCCTTGTTCACAAAAGCTTACAAACTCAAGTTATATACATGCACAAAGAATGCATTATATATAATGCTAGAGTCAATTATTCTAGAAAAGAAGCTACCTTAGAAAGCTAGTTATATTCTTCTAGGTCATTTAATTTGTTATGTAATAACTTAATGTCATAGTTATTGTGTAAAATAACCTTTGGTCATGAAATCTGTTTGTTATGAACATAGTAACATAGTAACATAGTATTGCATTTAAATTGTGTTTCAGATGCTGTGACTTGAAAGGACAAGGAAAGGCTACTAAAAGGTGGCACACGTTCAGATTCAGGGAGATTAGTCGCCATGGGGAGATTATTCCCGAAATGTCATCCCGCTGGCTAGAATGTGAACGCCGACGGGATGGCACTCGGATTGTTTTTTTCAAAGTCGCCTGAAGTTGCCTCATGAGATTAGTCACCATAATTAGAGGAGATTTGTCACTGGGCGACTAATCTCCGCGAATAGCCACGTGTGCCACCACCCTAAGACATAACCGCCATGGAAAAACATACGTCTGGTGTTGCCATCAGTGGTATGCTATCCTCTCTTTTTCAATACTTTTTTCAGATCAAGCACCACATTGTAAGAAAAAAAGCTGGCACCTGGACTTCAACCTTTTGTGTGATGAGCCCTCCCTAGCGTTGCCACCCTTCCTTTTTTGTAACTCCAGACGGGGTTGGTGACATTGGGGGGGGCAGGTTGACAATGCCAGGGGGTGGAACTGGAAAATCATGAGTGGGGCTATGACAGTGCAATCAGTGCAGCGTCATTCAAAGGGAGTTTCGACCCAGACAGCCCAGTTTTTGCAATCCCTTCCATCTACAAGGGAGAATTGTGGACACATTATTAAAAAATTGTATTGTGTTATAAAAAGCTACAGTTTTAGTATTAGTATTAGTCTGTAAGTCCCTTACATGAAGCCAAAAGAAGATATGGAGAAGTGGCACTGAGGGGTTTGTCAGTCAGAAGTGGCCTATTATGGAAAAGAGTTCCAGGAATAAGTCCCCAAAAGAATAGGCAATATTTTTGTAATATCCAGTGATCATCATGCCAACTCTATTATATAATGGTAAATACTGAACAACGATTTATCTATTAATGCCATCCTCTTTGGAAATAAATGTCACTTACATTCCATTATTTTACTGCTTTATACACCACCCAAGTTAAATACTTAAATGTAACCTTCTGTTTTGTGCAGTAATAAGGATTGTGTCCTTGCTTCTAATGCATTATAAGTGCCTTTAATGGCTACAAAAGGCAAAATTGGGGATGGGAGTTTGGTCTAGCTTTTTTTATCTAAATTATGAGATAAATTGGATTTTAGTAAACAACCCCTTAGACTTGAAAAAACTTTTTATTGTTTATCAACAGTTTTGTATCTTTTAAATGTTTTTACCACTTTCTCTCCCCATCACATGCATTTATTGTTATTATTGAAGAGTAGAAATATTTGAGAATACAATATTCAATTCTGTACAAATAAAGCTGTCATGTTTCTAATTACTCAAGATAGTTCACAAGCGAGAAGATCAGGTCATTTAGCATTAACCTTCATGTTATGAAAGCAGTATTCAGCAGCAGAAAATATTGGGATAATTTCACAAAGGCTAGTGTCTTCACCTTGACCTTGCCACTTCTTTAGCAAATAATTCATAATTCAATGGACATACAATTCAGGGCATAAAGGTACAAATACTCAATGATACATGTTCAGCTATCAGTGAATCTTGCCTTAGAAGGCCAAAGTGTGTTTGTAATTATACTTTTAATTACTGGCAATTGCTTAGAATTCATATACATAATTGTTTTGTAATGTATTCTGTGTTAATTCTCCTAGCTATAGATTTTAACAGCATTCCATCTTCCCTACCATGTAAGCTTTAGAAAGAAGTGGCCCCTCAACCCCTCTCCTTCAATATTTGCAAAGCCTATTCCCTAATGTCTGAATATGCAATTTAAATAAAATATAAGGTATTAACGAAATACTTAAATTGTTAAATAAGGGCATTAAATAAGGTGTTTAATCTCCTCACCATTAGGCTCATACACAAGACATGCACACAAGTATGGGTAAAACTGGGAATCCCACTGGATATTGTTGTAGCTTTTATTGTTAAAATTGGAACATGAAAAGTATGAATGGAAAAAAAAAAGGCAATGACGACATGGAAAAGGATATAAAGTGGGAAATTGTATCAGGCTGTGAAAATTTACATTTACAATGTCAATCCATCAACAGAATGCCATCTTTTTCAATTTGGGTGTTATTGGAAAATGATTTAGAACTAACTAGGAATTATGCTATTGTTATATCGCAGATGTCACCGTTTTTTTTCCTAGGGCAGACTACCTTAATACCCTATTCAAGGGTGGATGCTCTCTAGCTGTAATTAAACTGCTCTCTATTGAAACAAGGAGAACTGTGGCTGCTTTTACTTCCATCTGTACAGATAACTCATTCATATGCTAAGAAACTGTTAAATAAAACTTATGTTTGATCAGACCAACATGAACCAACATGATTGTAGTCCAATCAAAACCGTCCCCTTGAGCTGACACACATGCTCAGATGATCAGACAGTGTGATCAAAATACTGACCCAATTAATCTCAGAATGTATGACCTTCCAGATGACTCAAATATTGGTCTACTAATTGGTCTACTAATAAAATTCTGATTACATCGAAGGCCTTTTTAAAATACTGTATATAACCTTTATTCAGTCCATTAAAATAGTAACAGACATATACAGTATATATATATATGCTGTGATTTTTTTGGTTTGGTGCAAAAAAACATTTTCTTGAACTGCAATCGACACTAGTTTTACTGTACCTGTATTGTAGTCACAAGGTTTTATATATTAAGTTATGAACTTGTCTTACCTGTAGTATAGTCAACAGTTTTAATACATTTAGTACTTTTGTCAGCACGAAGCTTTCAGCCCCATAGATTATTTGCAAATTCAGCATGTTTTTTTCTGGCCTTCTTCAAGCAGCGCTTGCTAAACTCTGAATGATAAGTCAGCCATTTACTTACTGCTTAGACTATAAAAACATATAAGCGTAATGAAGTTTTGACACTCTCAGTAGGCTAAAAAAAGGGTAAACAAAAGTCTACTCAATACAGATTTCTTAGACATATATGTCATTACATGGCCCTCTCATTGGCAGGATGAAATTAACAATCTTATGTGCATCTAGATGCAACTGATGCAGTCAAGATAAGGGTATGTCTCTTGTTATTTTAACATTTTTGTGATACTTTATTAGAGAAGTTACAAAAATATGTATATTTCCTAAACATACCAAACTTATATATTTGTGAAAGTGTATGTGTATATTTGATTTGGTAATAAAAAATTCAATATCATTTTCATTACAATATTGCTTCATTACTTTTTATGCTGCAACCAGATAAAAAAATAAATATCGTTATAAAATAATAATATTTTTTGCCACCCCGTGTAAAATAATGCCTAATGGGAAGTTTTCACCTTGTCTCTTGGTATCTTTTGGGATACTGTCATGGGAAAACATGTTTTTTCAATATGCATCAGTTAATGGTGCTGCTTCAGCAGACTTCTGAACTGAAATCTGTTTTTCAAAAGAGCAAATAGATTTTTTAATTTTGAAATCTGCCATGGGGCTAGACATATTGTCAGTTTCACAGGAGCCCCCAGTCATTTTACTTATGCTCTGATAAAATTCAGTCACTCTTTACTGCTGTACTGCAAATTTGAGTGATATCACCCACTCCCCTTTCCCCCGAGCCGCCTAACAACAAAACAATGGGAAGGTAACCAGATAGCAGCTCCCTGGCAAAAGATAATAGCTCCCTGGTAGATATAAGAACAGCACTCAATAGTAAAAATACAGGTCACACTGCGAGTCCTTCAGATACACTGAGTAGGAGAAATAATAGCCTGTCAGAAAGCAGTTCCATAGTGCAGCACTTGAAAGCACTTGATCAGCCAAAATGACCTGAGATGGCTGCCTACACACCAATATTATAACTAAAAAAATGCACTTGGTTCAGGAATGACATTTTATATGGTAGAGTGAATTATTTGCAGTGTGAACAGAGTAATTTAGAAATAAAAACTACACCACAAAAATCATAAAGAGAAAGAAAAAATCGAAAGTTTTTACTTCGATTTGTAAAGACTTAGAACATGATTGTAGAAGGTCCCCATTGGCTAACATAGCACTTCGGCAGGTTTAATTTGACGAAGTATTGAAGTCGAAGTTTTTTTTAAAGAGACAGCACTTCGATTATCGAATATTCGAATATTCAAACTATTTTTACTTCAAATCGAATTCGAAGTAAATTCAAAGTTGTAGTATCCTATTCGATGGCCGAAGTATCCAAAAAATTACTTCAAATTTCTAATTTTTACTTCGAAAATTCCCTCGAATTCACTTCAACCCTTGATAAATCTGCCCTTTAAAGTCAATCCCAGTTACCAATGTGACAGAGTAGTAAGACCATTGTGCACTTACCATTAGATCAGGAGCGCTATTGGGAAAGCAGGGAGATTTTAAGCAT